>NC_056728.1:445800638-445980638 GCF_019279795.1 Protopterus annectens | reverse complement strand
AACCACCTGGAGAAAACTACTTCATTTTTGGAATTTACTTATAATTACAACACTAGAGGTATACATTACTTGGACACAACAATTTCCCATACACCTACAGTTTCAAATTTAATATATTTCGTAAGAGTATTTTTTTTGTAATTCTTACCATCATTATACAAGCAACCATCCACTTTCACAGAAAAAGAGCTTAGTCAAAGGACAGGCTATAAGAATTGCATGCATGAATTTTTTTCACATTAAGAGATCTGTTTTTAGAACGGGGATATCCCAAACAGATGGTGGAACAAATTATTGAGGAGGTTTACGCAGGATGGGGAGAAAAATATAAGCCCCTCTTAGGAAACCACTCATTAACTAATATAGCCCCCACAGATCCTGGTGAAATGAAGATTTATGAGCATGCATGTATAGTGCAATACAGTCCTATATCATATGAAGTGAAAAACATATTAATAAAGAACTGGGGTATATTTAGGGTAAATAATGGTGTGTTAACTGCAGTGGGAGATAAACCAGTTTGTATCAACAAGGTGGGCATGAATATTATACATCTTATGGAAAACAAGTTGAATTTACCGACAGAAAGTAGTTGTGGTACAACACCTTGTGGGAGGTGTTCTCAATGTACTAATATTTTCAAAGCACCTCAAACCCACCTAGCTAATAAGATGACATCTAAGGTTATATTCAAGAAAGGAAATTGTTTCACCACAGGAGTGGTGTACCTTGCTCTATGTGACATGTGCAACGGATTCTATGTTGGGAAAATGGAGAGGGCATTGAAAAGCAGAATCTGTGAGCACGTATATGATATTAAAAAGAAGGATACAAGTGCATTATATAGGCATTCCCTCACTTGTTCTAATTTTAAATGTTTTACATTTGGTATTTTGGATACTGTGGACATAGATTTGGGGAAGGGGGTGACTGGAAGAATTTATTAAGTAAAAAAAGAGCTGGTTTGGCAACTCAGACTAGCAGCTAATTTTCCACTAGGTATAAATGATTCCTTGACAATACTTCCAGCACTGAAAGAAAAATCTATGAAACTTTAATTATTTTAACATTTTTACATGCATTACTGTGCCTGCATTTTTAAACATATGCTGAAGGTATTTAATATATAACAGTTTCCTATTTGTAAAAAGCTGTTAGTTTGAATATTAACATCCTGTATATTTAATATTGTTCATGTGAACATTTTACATGTGACTTTTTTTGACAATACCATTGGCTCAATTTTATCTAGTATGTAACGTACTGGTATAAAAATGGTTCTTGAATTAGTGTGTTTTATTCTGATGAAGTCTTCTATGCAAAAGACAAAAGCGCTTAGTCTTGGTGTGTTTTTACTGCAATAGACTTGCTTGGTGTGTTTTCTATTTGGTTCCTGGTATTCTGTTATTCGCACTGCACCAGATATTTAGATTTTTTTAAATATAAATATCTTATATATATATATATATATATATATACATATATATATATATATATATATATATATATATATACACACACACACACACACACACACACACATATAGAGGTATATATTATATATAATATATATATATATATATATATATATATATATATATATATATATACACACACACACACACACACACATATGAGAGAGGTATATATAGGTATATATATTATATAGGTCGCCGTGGTGGTGCAGCTGTTAGCGTTATCGCCTCACAGCAAGAAGCTCTCTGGTTCGATTCTTGGCTGGGGTGCCTTCTGTGTGGAGTCTGCATGTTCTCCCTGCAGTCACGTGGTTTTCTTCCTGGTGCTCTTGTTTAATTCCCAAGACATGCAGTAGGTGAATTGGACATGCTAAATTGGCCATAGGTAAGAGTGTGTGTGTGTGTGTGTGTGTGTGTGTGTGTGTGTGTGTGTGTGTGTGTGTGTGTGTGTGTATGAGTGAGTGGTATGAATGAACTACAGCAGCAGGGCTAGCCACCTGGCAGTGCAAATCTTGGCTTGAAATGCTTGTCACTGCTGAAGTCACACCCTGACCCCATGTGTAAAATGGGAAAAGGGGTTGAGGATGGATGGATATCTATTTGAAAGAAAGATAGTGACAGATATGTATACATATATCTATACATAACAGGTCATGTTGATCAACGGGCAACAGAATTGCAGTCCAGGATTTTGTGTGTTACAGACAGTGACATATGTCCCTTTATTCTGCAGTATTGCACTTCATTCAAAATGTCCATGGCATTCTCCAGCTGTCTGATGTAATTAATATGTGACAGAGCGTAATAATGTTATACCACACAGACTGACAGTCTGTAAAAAAACATATAATAATACCTCACATCCAAAATATGTGGATACTTCCAGATTAGAACTATCAACACCATCACCCATGTTAACTCCCCTAGTCCAATGAGCCACACAAGCTGCCAGACACAGAGAACTCATTCATAACACAATAAACAGCATACATATGTATGTTATTTCTGTGTCAAGCGAGAAGTGAGACATACAAACGTATGATCAATTTCTATGTTACTGCCCTGAGATTGCCTGGCTTGCTGATTTACCATTGATGACTTACTGTTAAACAGTTATATGGGAACACAGTTGTGTTGGGGGTGGGGGAACAACACCACATGTTCTGCTGAGATACACAGATGTCCAAATATCATGTGACCCCACTGTTTAACATCTCCCTTGACTGATGCAGTGAATATTCCAACCATGAGGCCAAGTGAATATTAAGGATCACATACTAGTGGACTGGGTATCTGCAGTCCCATGTGGATGTTAATTCTGTCCAAATAGCCCACTATATTTACTTGCATTAATGCAGCAAATCCATATATACAATGCCATTTTATAGTAATCCTTTCAAGTATTGTGTAGGTTAGAAACTTCCCTTATAAATGCAGAAGTTGACAGAATTGTATGTCAGGGCTGACTCTGTATGATGCAAGCAGTACATGGCCAATACATGGATAGGTACAGGTTGTGTGTATTGCCTGGCATCAATTTTAGTATATGCATGTGAGTATGAGTAAGGTGTCAACCCCTAGGTCCCTAGGTTGTTAGTGAATGTGCTATGCTTTGTCTCTTAGCCAAAGTCAGGGCATACTGAGCATGCTTATATCTGCCTACAGGGACATCAGCAGGGGGTCCCTCCTCTGAGTACTCCTGTGACTTTGGCTGTGGTGACGTAAGCACTGGTGGGGGCCTCCCTATCCCTTTCCTTTGCTGATTCTGCTGCAGCTGTTTTCACAGGATCATATTGTGTAGCATAGCACATACTGTGAACATATGTGCACATGTGGTTGGAAAGTACTGCAGGGCTCCAATAGATATATCTAAGCACCAGAACTGTGACTTCAGAAGCCCAAATACACTTTACGATGTTCCTAGTTTGTGCGTGTGCCTCATTATGGAGTTCTTCCATGGGTGTGTATGCATTTCTGATGGGTGTCATCATCTACGGTTCCAGGGAGTAGCCAGCATCCTCCAGTAAATGACCATGTGGGCTGTCCCCCCTTGCAAACATCTAGTACAGCTGTGATGGATGCCAGATATGGGGAGTTGTGATAACTGCCAGGGCTGCCAGCACACACATTCAGGATAATCCTTTGAACATTGCACATGACATAGCAGTTGATAGAGTGGTACCCCTTTTGGTTGACGCAGATTCTACCCTCCTCATGGGGTGGTGCCTTGATGTGTACATGAGTGCAGTCTATGGTCCCCAGTATTTCAGTGTAGTGTGCTACATGGTAGAGGTGTTGCATATTGCTGGTCCTTGCCTCAGCAATGAGGAAAAAAGTAACGTGCTCACTGGCATGTGGTAGCATGGCATCCAGGAACTGGTGTAGAGCCCCATCATGTTCCCAGTTGATCTTTGGAAAGTGCCTGTAGCTAGTATCCTAAGAGCTACATATACCTTTGTTTCCACTGGGATGGGTTTCCCTCTGTTGGCTCTGGGTCTGAGGTGAGGGCGGCAGAGCTCAGTGAATTGCTGTAGTATGTCCCTGTCCACCCTGTAGCATTCTACAATCTCCAGCTCATGTAGCTCCTGGTAGGTTACCCTGGGCCTGAACACTCTTGTCCTTCTCTGTCTAGGCCTATTGTTAGCAGCACCAGCAACATTGA
Organism: Protopterus annectens; assembly: GCF_019279795.1. Classification (NCBI taxonomy): domain Eukaryota; kingdom Metazoa; phylum Chordata; order Ceratodontiformes; family Protopteridae; genus Protopterus; species Protopterus annectens. Next base: position 445,976,501 of record NC_056728.1, on the reverse strand, counting down.
CTTCAGCATCCAGCACATACAGATGTAGCAGACCTGCAGCCGACCCTAGCATTATCTCAGTTAAAATTCCCAAGTCTGTACTCTAATGGTGCAGAGTACTGGGGGAAAATCAGAATGTATTGTGTATGCATACTTTATACAGGTGCAAAATGTGTGATTGGCTACCTATGATGCATTCCACCTGCTTACAATATTATTAACATAATTTAATGGCCCTGTTTCAATGCACGATGCTGCACACAGTGCCACAGCATGCAACATAGCTTAAACAAGTCATAACATCTAATTGAATGCATCTGGTTTTCAGACACACTCAGCAAGGCAGAGTGCCATGCAAACACATGCACCAAAGCTTAGAACAGCTTAGAAGTCAATGGACTCACACCCTGATGTCAGCTACATCCTGTGTAAACATCAACATGGGTATAAGAGCCTACACAAAAGGGAAATGCAGACACGATTACTCCTTTCAGCTATTCAGTAACTCCACCTTATTTGCATATATATCTGTGCTCACAGCCTGGAAACTACACGCTTCATAGCCCTAATATGTTAGCAACAGCAGCAATGCACCATTGTAGGGGCCCCATGTAATAGATTAACCACCCCTGTAATACATTTCTGTCACATCATATTAATTTTTTTTCCAATTAGTTTTTTATTTTTCTATAAAGCATGTTTGCACATTGCGGCCTGCAGCACAAACATGCCAAGATTATTAAAAAAAATGAATGTAACTTATGTTCTTTACTCTTTCTGACATACAGGATAATAGTTTTGCTCATTTATGTATGTGGTATTACATTTTCAGGACATTTATGTCCATATATCTACAGTTTTACACCCCCTTTTGTCTGTCTACACGACTGTACATGGAATTTTTCCACGTACACTATGGACTTTGACACAGGATCTGAACAGATGCCATTCTGCTCATTGGATCACTCTGCCTGTCTCGTTTACATGAGATTCACCTGCTTATGAGGCAATTTGCATGCCACAGAAGTTTCCATGTTTGCACGTGCTTTTGTGCTGATCAGCAGCGTTTAATGAATCTTAAAATGTTCACTCCCTTGTAAGTATCGAGGTGCGATGTCTACAAGGAAAAAAAGTGTAGGCTTTATTAAATTCACTGGTATGTTTTATTACTTCCTAACGTTAATAAGTGAAACACCTTTTCCAACTCTGATGAATTTATGAATTTGCTAATTTATACAGGCGGGGGTTTTACTTGTAGATTACGTAGCATTATACCATGGCCTGAGTCACTCTGACAAACAGCAGAAGGATCTTATCAGTACTCTAACCCATTAACAAATATAAATAAATATCTTATGATAAGATTTCTTACAGCCCTTCCATGTAATGCACAGTCACTGAAAAAAATGAAAAATAATTTAAAAAAAATCACAATAGTTCCACATCTGAAATCTTCTAGTTTAAAACCCGCTGTCATCATTTAACACAATATATTATTGACTACTTCAGCAAGGGCATGCAACTTGTAACACTAAACAGTGAAAAAATATTTGGTTGTGACTGTCCAAACAGTAGCTGGCAGAATATAAGCAAGAAACAACCATCACATCAAATATGGAAAAATTCAGCATGAAAAGATCCCATATTTTAAAATCCACCCATTCATCCATTTTTGCTAATGAGTTGCAGCGGCAACCCTGTGTGTAGCCACTACCATCCATGGAGTTTACTAGGCAAGTAGGGAAAGAATAGTAGAATGATGTCGTTTCTTGCATTTCACACACAAGCACACACACACACACACACACACACACACACACACACACACACACACACACACACACACACACACATACACACACACACACACACACACACACACACACACACACACACACTGAGGGATAATTTAGATTTGCCAATCCAACTACTACATGTCATTGAAAAGTCAGAGAGAAACTGGATTACCAAGAGAAAACCCACTTAAATATATGGAGGCATGGGGCAACCACACAGAAGATACCCCAGCTAAGAACTGAACCAGAGAAGTTCTTGCAAAGAGGCATCAATGCTACTCTCTTCATCACAGTACCACCTTTAAAAAGTATATCTACAATGAAAAAAGTTGTGCTACTACCTGTTTGCATGAGAAACAGACAGTTTTAATTATTCAGCAGAAAAATGATACCACATTGGTACAGTTAATTGGACAAGGCCAATATTTATTCCTGAGCATTTACATGGGCTGTTATTGGAATCAGGATTAAAAGGCACTGTCAGCTGCAAGCAAGACACCACAGCAATATATAGTCTAAATCTAAAGTATAACCTAGTGATGATCAGACTAAACTATATACAGTGAGGTACTTGGCACTTACCAACACATTTCTATAAAGGAATATGCAATGTTTTTGTCATGTGCTTTCTCTGCAGATGAAAATTGTGAGATTTTTCATGTGCCAGCTCTTCTTTCTTTCTCTTGTTACACATCAATGTTACTAGGCAGAATCCAGTACATGTTATGCCCCTTCTCAGCACAAATCATGTCCAAAAGCAATCGTATTCAGCATGGAGCTGCGTTGTTTTCCTGAACTAGTCACTGATGATGTTGTTAAGTCAGCATAAAATGTTCACAATGCGTTGCACACTTTGCTACATTCTCAAGTATATCTTAATATTACCTTATCTCCTCATTACTGTATATCCCTTTAGTATGGAAAATATGTATATTAAAGTCCTTTTAAAGAGACAGCTGGCTATCTAGTCTGTAATATAGAGAGCTTACGCCTATGTCCATGACTTTGTTTACAATGCCTGAGTGGGGTATTGTATCAAATGCCTTGGACATTTCAAGGTAAGCAGTATGTACTGTTTTTACTTTACCCATTGCCATGGAAACCTTCTAAAAGAAGTCCTTCAAGTTGAATAGGCATGATCCATCCTTGAAAAATCCAAACTGTTTTGGATCAAGTGTTTAAGGTGTTCTATGTTTTTATTAATCACTTCCTTGGTAGTTCTTTTCAAAGCATTGTATATGATGATAGTCAGACTTATAGGTCTATAGTTCCCAAGTCCGTAGATGCCCTACTCTTGTGCAGAGGGATGACCATTTCAGTTCTCCATTCTAACTGCACAAAGCCTGTCTGGAGACTATAGTTAAACCGTAACACCAGTAGTCCTTATAGCTCATGTTTCAGGCTATTTAGGAGGCATCATAGGATATTATTGGGGCCTGTTGATGCAGTGTTTTTGGCCTTAGTGAGAACATCTAGGACCTGCTCCCTAGGGAGAGTTGGGGGGTTCTGTGATGATATTTTCTGAGGTGCAACTTGGGGGGAGAGAGCGGGTAAAATTGGAGCTGAATTTGTCAGTCAGCAGATTTACTATATCTTTAGGCTCTGTGTAGATGGCTCAGTTTACAATCAGTTCTGCACACTGCTGTGTATGTGCTGCCTTTGAGATTGCAGACATAGCTAAAGTAAGCCTTGTGGTTGTCCTCTGGTAGACTAGCTTTACCTCAGATTTGACTTTAGCAGACTTACTTTGTACTCTGAGTTGTTTGTTTAGATTGATGAAAATGTTTTTATCATGCTGGGTATAGCACTTCCTAACCTTGGCTATGACTTTTTTCTTTCATTGTACAACTTGTTTATGTTTAGATTCCAAACAAGCAAAATGACAAATTCCTGCAGTAAAATGAGGTCTTATATAGATCAAACCATAGCACAAGTTCAAATCAAGAAACACTCGTAGCAATGTTACACAATGAAAGAGTTTTAATTTGTTTAGATTTTATTGGCTAAGAATGTCATGTGATCACTGCCTTATGATATAAAACTGCTGTTAGGACACATATATGCCTTTTCCCTAAAGAAGGGTTGTACCTGAAAGCTGTATGCTATGCACATTTCTACATTAAGTCCTGTATATGTAGTTTTATTAAAGTGTTTACAAGCTATGAGTGTTTCTTGGTTTGAACTTGTGCTGTGGTATGTTTAGATTCCACCAGGGTGGTTTGTTTTTTGAGTTAGTTCTGAGCTTATTTCTGGTGGACACAGCTGTATCTATGCATTTATTGACATGATTGTACAGAGCATCGATGAACAATTCTGCATAGGCAGCTGTAGTCTCAGGGTTTGTGGGTCTTGAAAATTTTGACATATCACTGAGCAGTAAGAAGTTTGCCTTAGAATATCTCCTAAATGCTATAGAATTAGCGAAGGTCGCATAATTGATTTTTATTATGAAGGAGACAGCTTTGTGGTCTGATTGATACTTTGCTTGCTTTTGTGTGAGGCTATTACCTCCACTGACACTGTATAATTACATCTCTCAGATACAGTATCTGTTTCTCTAAGGGTTGGTTGGCTGTCAGTGAACAAGAGAGAATTCCAGAATTGTCTCAGGATGTCCACATCTACCAAGCTGCAGGCTGAGAAACTGGGAAAGCACTCATCCATGGCATTAGGTCTTTTTTACCTAAATTGCAAAGGGGTGGTACAGCAAGCTAACTTAGGCACTGTGGTAGAAACTGCAACTAGGCTATATATGACTGTAGTCATGCAGCAGTGCTCCTCAGCATGCAAACAAGTTGCTCTTTGTGCAACTGAGTATGAGGTAAAGTTACACTAGAAGTTTTATAGGGAAAATTTAGTTTCTAAGTGCCCACATCTATACGAGGCAGTGCTAAACACCCCTGTGCATTGAGCTGTGAAATTTATAGACTCAAAGAAAAGTGACTAAACCAACTAAAAAGCCCTCTGGTCAATAAAATAATTATACGTCAATCCTCCCATTGTGTTTACCAACTCAGACAGACCAGGCTACCTCTCTACTACCACTAGAATTGTAGTATCCATCTTCTTAATGTAAAAAACACTTTAATTAGCCAAAATGGAAAAGGTACCAGAAAAAAAATCAAACAACTAGCTACAACAAGTAGTTACAAGATAATTCTGAGGCAAACAAGCCAGCAATCAGGGACATACATTTTAAGGCAATTTAAAAACACACTAGTGGCAAGCTGATCAAAGAAATACAAATGCACTTTATAATCATGAAATGCAGAAAAATGTAATAAAATAATTTGAAAATAGAGCGACAATCTTCAGAAACAGTTTATAAAATGGTAATATTTCAATTTAAAGTACACATACTAGCCTGGATGACACCAGCTGCAAGCCAAACACTCTTGAGAACACAAGTGAGGACACCAAACATTTGAGCACTGTGGAACTGAGCCAAGAGCTGATCAAACATGTCAAATTTATAGATGCAAAGAAAAGTGCCTAATCCAACTAAAAAGCCCTCTCGCCAATGAAACAGTCACACGTTTAGCCTCTCTGTGTGTTTCTAAAGACAGACAGGGCTATGTTTCTACTGCCACTAGAAGTGCAGTCACAGTTTTCTTAATCTAAAAACATTAATGCAAAACCCAGACCAGCATGTGTCCATACACCGAAACACTAACATCAATTTGTAAAACAAAAATGGCTCACATAGTGTCTGAAACAGCAACAGGTGTCCCAATAACACAAATCATAAACAAGGTTCACAAATAATTCCAACTCTAAATAATAATGTGAAGTAAAGAAGCATTTTAATAATGTAAAAACATACTAACTTTAGCCAAAAGTGAAAGGTTTCGACGTTCTAATTTTTTGCACATGGGTTATTTTTACTTATTTGTCTTTTGACATTTTAACATTGTAATATTTAAGTGATTTATAAAATAACATAAAATAGACTTATTATATTATATACATGCTTGTTTTTTAATGAAGCTTATCACACACAGAAAAAGTAGTGTCTGTTTGAATTAGTGCTTCATAAGTTTTTTGAACTGGGCTCAATACTTGTCTCTTTAAAGAAAGGCAAAGAAGAGACTAATTGTTTTAATTGATTAATCGGTTGCCTATATAATGTTACTAATTGATTTGCTTGTTGTCTGAAGAAGGGGAGGCACTGATCTCTCCGAAAGCGCTAATAAAATCAGAATTTATTTTATTCCTTGACATTGCTCAGTTTGTCACTCGCTTCTTCTTTGTTTATTTAGTTTGTTTGCCTTTGTTTAAGTTTTCAAAAGTGAAAAGGTACCAACTAGCTACAACAAGGAATTCTCACTTTAATCCTCCCTATGTGTTTCCCAACTTGAACAGACCAGGCTACCTTTCTACTGTCACTAGTTTTTCAGTCCCAGTCTTCTTTATGTAAAAACACACTTTAGTTAGTAAAAAGTGAAAAGGTAGCAGAAACAAATCAAACAACTAGCTGCAAAAGGTGGTTTTCACTTTAGGCCTCTCTGTGTGTTTCCCAACTCAGACAAACTAGGTTGCCTTTCTAATGCTACTAGACATGCAGTCCCAGTTTTCTTAATGTAAAACCACACATTAGTTGGCCAAAAGTAAAACGGTATCAAAAACAAATCAAACAACTAACTGTAAGTAATTGTAAGACATTTCAAACTCAGACAAGCCAGCAATGAGTAAGATACACATCATGGCAATTTCAAAGCATTCTAACAGTCTAAGAAGAGGGCCTTCCCCATTTCATCTGTCAGTGTCTAGTAAGATGAAGAGCATAGATAAGACTGGGATAAGTGAGCTTCCTGGGCCAAGTATACAAAGGATGTAAATGGGATTAGCTCCCAAGGTCAGATGTACAATAGGGGCACCCAGTTCAAAAGCCTCCAAGTTTAAAAGTACAAGAAAAGGGTGGGTGGCTGGGCAGGAAACAACAAAACTGATTTAATTGGTAAGGTAAGTGCAACAGTTTAAATTTACTTCCCTTGATGAAAGCAGTAAACTAACATCTCTTGCTCTCTAAGAGTAGTAGAGTCTAAGTGGTGTCCTTCCCAGGTCTCCCAAGTCTATCTATAAATTGTGACATTTATTAATGTAAAAATAAAGATAAAAATTATTGAAAAAAAAAAAAATTCAACCTCAGAGCTTCCCCTGAAAATAGTGGGACTAACTTGGTCAACAACACTAACAAAAGTAATGCAGTTAGCTTACACACCTGCAGTGTGAGTTTGAGGTTTAAAATGTTCTTTAAGTGCTGACTTGTAGACAGACAAAGAAAACATAGTTCTAAGGAGAATGGCAAGGGAGTGTGATTGGAGTAAGAGAGGCTGCTAAGTGCAAGGGTAAGCACCGGGCATGAAGTAAACAGCATCATTATACATAATAAAAAAGTTAAATTTTTTTTAAATTTCTCCAAGTCTTTTGGGTTTCTAATACCGTGATGGGAAAGGATCCCATTCCTAAGTCAAAGTATGATTAAAGTTCATAAAATTAGTATTGCTTCAGTCTTTGATGCTAGCCAGAAGTGCTTTTTGCAGCACCCACAATGTGCCCAATTATGACCCCTTTTGCAATTCATATGGAGTTACATGTATCAGTAACATATCTAAGTATGATTGTAAATTCTGTTTTTATAAGACACATTTCTCCTACAACTATTGGAACTCTCTGGGTATCCTTCTTCCACATTGCCCTCATTTCTCCTTACAAATCCTGATATTTCATGACTTTGTGTCGCTCTGCATGCAAGACAACTGTAGTCACTGGGTGTAGCAATTTCAATGATCAATGTTACTTTTGTCATCTTTTCATGGATTACTATATCTGGTTTTCTCACATCTATGTTTTGAACTGTTGTTAATGGGTGATCCCTTGTGATATAAACTTCATCATTTTCTATAATGCTTTGTGGGTCATGCTTCCAGTGTTTTTCAGCTACTTCAATATTATAGTGTTTGCACAATCCTCAACACAATCCTCAATGCAACGGTCTTGCCACATTTTATTTTTTTTTTACATTTTATTTTACATTTGTTAACCGGGAGAATCCGACTGGATGTATGTCCATTTTCAGCAGAGGCCCAGGGATAAAAGCTCCACATTATTATGTCTTTCAGTATACAGTCCTTCTGCCATTAGAATATCACAACAAGCAACAAGATGTGTGATTGTTTCCAATTCTATTTTAAAGACCTACATTTGTCTGTTTCTCCCACATATTCAATGGACTTTGTAAACCAGCGTGTACATAGTCCACTATCTTGGGTCACCAATGTTAACCTTTCATCTTTTGGTTTAAATTTACCTCTCCTTAACCATTCCTGCATTCAATCCTGATCAACATGAGGTTATCCCAAGAGTTTTCTATACTTGCAACTATATTTATATGTTTTCCACATTCGCCATCTTTTCATCTGATCCTTCACCTTATATTCTTTCTTTTGTTTTTTGGCACATTCAGTTGCTTCCTGATTTTTATCCACTTCTGGTTTGATTTCCATTACCACTTGACAACAATATGCTTCTGCAAAACTACACAGAGCAGTCATCTTAGACTTATTCTCCTCATGTTTTAAAACTTTCACTATGTTTTGGTCTTGTGGGGTCATCAAATATGTACACAATCCTACGACTAAAAATCTTACACATGTAATCATTTTTGAGGAAACTCATACCTCCTTCAGAACGGAGAATATATAATCTTGGTATACACTGAGTTTTATAAATCATTTGATAAGCATGAAGCATCCATCTTGATTTCCTGTCCAACCAATCCAACACCTTTTGGGGGCAGTCAATCACTCCAAAACTGTAAGTTAGGACAGGAAGAGCAAATTGATTTATAACTTGGATTTTGTTCCTAGATGTCAACACTGTTTTAAGTATTAATGCTAGTCTTCTAAAATATTCCTTGCTAAATTTTATTCACATTTGTCCATGTTTTATTGTTGATCCTTCATCAATTCCCAAATATTTATACACTCCCTCTTGTTCAAGTTCTTTTATATCACATTCATGTCCCGATGTTTTCTTGGTGCTGCAGCCATCCTGCTTTAAAGGTTGCTTTTGCACATTTATCAAGAGCAAATGACATTATATGAAAAAGTTTTGACAACTTGCAGCTGTGCTTTAAGTCCTCATCTGATGAACTGTACAGTTTTAAATCATTCACAAAAAGAAGATGAGAAGTCTTTATACTTTGTTGTTTTCTGGGGGCCAAATTTTAGATAAGACTTAATCTAAGTAGGCAGCGTAATGGGTTAAGGGCAAGACAAAAGAGCAGTGGTGACAAAGAGTCACCCAGGAATATCCCCCTTTGAATTTTTAGCCCTGGAATAATAATTTGTCCTTTATCATGGCTTAACTGCAAAGTGGTTTGAAACTGTTTCATGGTCACTGTGTATCTTACACATTTCTAAGCACTCTTTTATCCATAAATGTGGGATACTGTCAAATCCTTTTCTATAGACTATCCAGGCCATACTTAGATTCTTCCCCTTTTTACAGTTTTCCATTATGACTTTATTCAAAGACAGATGATGCTTTGTTCAATATGACTTTCTTTTGTTACCCTTTTGTTCTGTTGCAATGATTGATTTTTTAGGATAACTTGCAGGTTTGCTTTTAAGTAAGAACATTGCTTTTCCTGTTGTTAACCAAGCTGGTGTCTGTTCAGGATGCACATACAAATAGTTCTTACTCATGGCTAAATTTTCATGTAAAGATGTCAATACTTTCAGACAGATGTTAGGTACTGCTGGTCCTATGGTTTTCCATTTATGAGCTTTTCTTAACTTTGTTTCACTCTCTCTGGCAGTTATTTCATCCCATTTCATATCCTGTACATTTGAACTTCTTATTCTTTCTTTTACTTCTTGTATCCATTTAGCATCTTTGTTATGTTCCACAGGATCTTCATAGATATTTCTCCAAAATGTATCTATTTCTTCTTTTTTGGTAGTGTTTCAATTCCTTTTGCATTCTTTCTCATTCTTCTATAAAACTTTTTTGTTCATCAATAAATTGCTTATCTTGTACTTTTTCTTTATATTTATCTGCATATCTTCAAAGTTTTTCTGCCTGTGATGATATTTTTAGTTTATTATTTGTGATAGTGCATGATAGATCCTGGTCTGTTCTGATACTGTTATCACATCTATCTTTCTGAGTATTTTTGTTGATCTGTTCCCTCTTCTATACTCTTCTAACAGTGACGCTTCTTGAGTTTTCTCTATTCGATACTTCCATGATGGTATTTAACTTCTCCCCTTCCATTTCCTTACTGCCCATGTTTTTGTGGTAATACTTTAATTTGTTATTAATTTAGCTGCATAGTAATATATCATATTTACTTCTGTTATATGAATCTCTATGAACAGTCCTAATTATAGTCAATTTATTTGATCAAACTTCTAACATTTGGGGTTTTATTGACTTTCTATAGTCCGCTTCTTTTGTTAATCTTAATATGTCTGGCCATCTCTATTAAATCAAGCAACTCTTCTCTTAGATCAATTTCTTCTAAACTGGGCACGTTCTTTGTTCTTCATTTCATGTGAGCATTCTATAGAAAGTTCCACAGCATCTTCCTGTGCCACATTCTCTTAATTTTTATCCTGTGTCATCCATTGCTTTTTCAGATGGGAACTCATTGGCTTATCACTCCACAATACTGACTGTGACAGAGATGCCACAGCTTCCTGTTCCTTCCCTTGCTGTGCAACTTCAACTGAACTTTGGTACTGATTTCCTTTGGAAGGCTCAAAAGTATCTTCATATGGCAACTGATCGGATGTTTCCTGCTCCACTGGTTTCTCCTTAATTTGAAGATCCATTGCTCTATTCTGCTGTGATGTTATCAAAGTTAGATTTTCTACACAAATTCTTCACTTCACTGGTAATCCATAACCTCAGTTTCTTTTTCTTTAACATCTTCATTACTAATCCTCTTTTCTACTTTTCCTCTTTGTTTTCTTAATTTTTATATTGTAAAATTTTCCATATCCAGATGCCTTTGCCTGTATTTCTCTCCAAATATCTTTGGTTATGTTCTTTTTGTATTGATTAGTTTTTCTTTCTCCTTTGCACAGATATTGCACAATAATAAATCTCTTTCTCTTTCCCATTTCCATATTTCTTCTTTGAATGTCTCCTGCTCCTCCTGTTTCTTCTTATTTTGGGGGTTCGTTGTTCCATCGTGCTGTAGTATAATGAGAAGTTATGTACTTACCATAACGTTCCATGTTAGTTGTCTTCTCTCGCCTTCTTTCTTGCTGGATGGGGTTCGGAGCCAAACCTCGGCTCCGACTCAGCCTATATTAAAGCTCGAGAGCTAATTTTACCAGCTCGAGGCAACCCTATATCCCATGATGCTGGGCGGTAACTACCCAGATCTCGTTTGGTAACTAAGAAACCATAGCCAATTCAGTCTCCCTTCTGAGGTGGAGGAGGAGAAGGAAAAACTCCCAAAATATCACTACCTGAAGCTGAATCTACCCCAGGACCAACTGTCTGATCTAGGAATAATGCAAGATAAGGTCCCCTGTAAAAAGGGGTAGAACCTCTCGGTCTGTCCAGGCTAGGGGGATGGTGGGCAGGACGCAAGAAAGAAGGTGAGAGAAGACAACTAACATGGAACGTTATGGTAAGTACATAACTTCTCAATGTTAAGTTGTCAATCTCGCCTTCATTCTTGCTGGATGGGACCGCGTCCCTAGCACCTTTATCCTGGGTGGCTCAAAGGAACAGACTCTTGAGAATGGTGGAACCAAAATTTGCCCTGTTTCTGGAGGCCATGTCCAATTTGTAATGTGTAACGAAAGTATGAGGAGAGGCCCATGTGGCAGCCACACAGATAGTGTCTATTGGTAATCTAGCTTGAAAAGCTGTAGACGTAGCCAAAGCTCTGGTTGAATGGGCTCTTGGTCTAGAAGGCAATTCTTTACCTCGGAGTTGATAAATACAGGTAATCACAGAAGACAGCCACCTAGACAGGGTTACTTTAGATACCGGAAGACCCTTTTTACTCTCAGCATAAGATAAAAAAAGTTGATCAGATTTCCTGAATTGTTTAGTTCTGTCCAGATAGAAGCAGAGCTGACGATGAACGTCCAGACAATGTAGTTTTTGCTCCGCCCTGCTTGAATAATTAGGAAAGAGAACTGGAAGATCAATAGATTGATTTAAATTTGTCTGAGAAGCCACCTTGGGTAAAAAAGATGGGTTAGTTCTTAGGGAAATCCTGTCTTTGTGGAACAGTAAATAAGGAGGGCAGATGCAGAGGGCATGAAGTTCAGATACTCTCCTAGCCGACGTAATGGCAACTAGGAATAGTGTCTTCCAAGAAAGTAACTTCAAGGAACAGGTTGCCGCAGGTTCGAAGGGAGGGAGAATCAAGGATGCTAAAACTAAGTTTAAATCCCACTGTGGTGGGGGGTCTTTGATCGGAGGCCGGAGTAAAAAGATACCTCTGAGGAATGCCTTGCAAAGCTTATGGGACATGATGTTGGAGTCCGACAAGCCTATGTGAAAACTTGAGATGGCTGCTAGCTGAACTTTTACTGTGGAGGAAGAAGATCCTGAGTGAAAGATTTCGGCTAGGAAATCCAAGACCGAGTGTATTGGAGCAGTGAAGCGATCTATGTTCCTAGCCTTTGCCCAAAAGCAAAAGCGTTGCCATTTACTAGCATAGATCCTTCTGGTGGAAGAGCTAAGGGAAGCTACGATAATATCACGGACAGAATTTGAAATCATTGGAAGCCTGGCTAGGGACGGAAGTGGAGCAACCAAGCTGTGAGGTTGAGAGATTGGAGGGATTGGTGCAGCTGCCCTGATTGATGGGTCAAAAGATCTGGCATTGGATCCAGATGCCAAGGCTGCTCCAAAAGGTAGCAATGCAGGAAAGGGAACCATATCTGTTGAGGCAAATAAGGGGCAATGAGGATCATCTTGGCCCTCAAGGCGGTAGCTTTCTGAATTATTTGTGTGATTAACGGAAAGGGGGGAAAAGCGTAAAGAAGTCCCCGAGGCCAATCGTGGACTAGAGCATCTCTGGGGGGATGGCCTGGAAGGGGGAAGAGTGTGAAGAAGTCGAGGCATGTGCTGTTTTGTGGTGTTGCAAAAAGATCGCAGCAAGGAAACCCCCACTTCCGAAATATTTTGTCCGTCACCGATTGCTTGAGAGACCACTCATGAGGCATGAGAACAGCTCTGCTCAGCCTGTCCACTATGACATTGGATTTCCCGGGGATGTGCATTGCTATCAGAAACTGCTGAGAAGAGATCGCCCATTGCCAGAGTCTGAGAGCTTCTCAACACAGGGGATATGACCTGGTTCCGCCCTGCTTGTTGATATACCATACTACGGACATATTGTCCGTCTGAATTGCAATTGTCCCTAGGGGAAGAGAGTCTTGAAGGGCTTGCAATGTCAAAAGCACTGCTCTCATCTCCAGGACGTTTATGTGCAAGTGGCATTCGAAGGGTTGCCATGTGCCATGGACTGTCCTGCCCTGAAAATGCCCCCCCCCCCACCCAATCAGGGAGGCGTCCGTTGTGACTGTGGAGACTGGGGGTGGAGGAGTAATGGGTCTGCCTTGATGGACTTGAGGGGAGACCATCCACCAAGACAGATGTTTTCTGCAAGATAGAGTTATTAGGATCTTGTGTGTCATAGGGAGCTGTTGGAAGGACCACTGGGAGAAAAGCATCCATTGAAGAAGCCGCATGTAAAAACGGGCAAGGGGAAGGAGCTTGATGGCTGCTTCCATGAGACCTAACACCTTCAGAACATACCTGGCCTGAACTTTGTTGTTCTGAAGAAGGACGTGAACATAACTTTGAATATCTAAGACCCTCTGCTCCGTTAACTTTGCTGAGAGCTGAACGGTGTCCAAGGTGGCACCTATGAAGGTAATATACTGACAAGGCGACAAGGCAGAATTTTCAAAATTTAGAGAGATACCTAGCTCTTTGCAAATGTGGATGGTGTAGTCTCTGGCTAGAAGAAGTTGATGCCTGGTGGTGGCAGTGACGAGCCAGTCGTCTAGATATGGAAACACCTGGAATCCTTGACGTCTCAGGTGAGCCGTAACCACTGCCATACATTTGGTGAACACTCGGGGGGCTGTAGTGAGACCAAAGGGCAGGGCTCTGAACTGGTAGTGACTGGCTCCCAGCCTAAAGCGGAGAAACCTTCTGGAGCGCCTGTGCATTTTGATGTGGTAGTACGCATCCTGAAGGTCCACTGAGCACATCCAATTGTCCTTGCCCAGAAGGGGTAAAATGGACTGTAGCGTGACCATCCGGAACCTTGTTCTTTTTACAAACTTGTTTAGATTGCTGAGATCCAATATTGGCCTCCAGTCCCCTGTTTTTTTTTTGGTACCAAAAAGAACTTTGAGTAGACTCCGGATCCTAGCTGGTCTGCTGGGACTGGCTGGATGGCTCTCTTTTTTAGCAGCTTTGATATTTCTAGTGCTGCTTGCTCCCTTAGACTGGGTGGAACGTCTGGAAGAGACCCCACTTGAATCATTGGGGTTTGGATAAAGGGGGTTTTGTAACCCTCGGATATGATCGACTGCACCCATTTGTCTTGAGTGAGGGAGAGCCAGGCTTGTGGGTACAGCGCTAATCTTCCCCCGACTGCCTCCAAAGGTGGACAGTCAGGCAACACCTCAGGGATGCTGGAAGGGTTTGTCAGAGAGGGTTTCTCTGCTACCCTGGTTCTGCGGACCCCCTCTGCCTCTTGGGCGGTGTCTGTTGTTGTTGTTCCTCCCTCTGCCTCTAGGGGTGAACTGACCTCTTGCATCAGGCGTGACTCCTTGTGATTTACGGAACCACATTTTTCCACCCTTTTGACCCTTAGGATATGGTCTAGATGGGGTAGAAAAATGGACTCCTATGGCAGAAAGATTCTTGCCATCTTGTTCGCATCTGGTCAAAGTATTTTTCACTTGAGGTCCAAACAACGCTGAACCATCAAAGGGGGAGTTAGTGAAAGATGCCTTGAAGGGGTCTGTGAAGTTACAAAGCCGCATCCAGGTGTGATGCCTCAAAGCCACACCTGTGCCTGCGGCCCTACTTGCTCCATCGGCTGCATATGAAATAAGCTGCATGGAGAAGTTGACAATATTATTCAGGGTTCCTAGCTGTGAGTTAATTTTTTCCTGAGACCCAGCAGCTGATGGATCCTGTAGGACCTCACCCAGTTCTTTAAGAATGTCTCTTTGAAGATGGGTGAAGTGGCATAAGTAGTTCAGCGACCGCATGGCAAAGGTCACTGACGAGAACATCCGATTGCCGTACCTATCCATTGTCCTAGATTCCTTGTTAGGCGGATGGATAGGTACTGAAGGATCAACCAGTTCCTTCTTAGTGGCTGCCGCCACCATCATGGCATCAACTGGGGCACTTTTGGATAAAAATTGTTTATCAGAAGGGGCTGTTATAAATTTAGAAGGCCTCCGTGGGGTGGGTTCCAACGAGTCAGGGGCCGTCCATGCCTTCTGTGCCACCACTTGCATAAGGGGGTCGAAGGGCAAAGACACCCAGGAGGTGGAGGGTCGAGAACCAAAAGCCTCCAGGTAAACCGACTCATCCTTGGAAAGATTAAGGGAAAACCAGTTTCCCCTCTGTTTAAGGATTTCAAGGATGTCAGAGAAGGAGCCATCCTCAGAGCGGGACCTTGGGGATCCTTCCGACTCATCCAAGTCAGTATTAGATGTGACAGACTCGGGGGAGTCCACATGCTTCCTCTTACATGTCCTCTTACGTGGGGGTTCACCTGACGGATCAGGGGAAACCTCGGAAGAGGAGGATATTCCCAATGGGGAAACCTGAGGCGTTGGGTCTCGATGGCCGGGGGTGAGAGAGTAGGAAGAGACATCAACAGGCACTACTGTGGGAGGAGCTGATGGAGCTGACCATAGAGCAGGCACTGGGGCCAATACGCTCCTCATGACCTTGAAGGTGCCTGTCAGGCAGGCTAGAGAGCTCCCGCTCCGAAGAGCTAGAAACCCCAGCCGGCACCAACAAGGACGTCTCCGAAGCCGATGTCGGGGCCAAACTCACCAACGCCGACGCTCCGAGAGGGAGAATGGGGTCGGACAAGGGTCCGATGCCACTCGCCCCCTCGGAGCTGGCGAGAGAGTCCAAGCGCCCAGATCCCTCCACCATGGATGAGATCGGAGTAGACGATGGAGACGAAGGGGAAGGTATCGGCTCCGATGTCAAAACGGTCACGGCTCCGAGAAGCTCCAGCACTGAACACTGGGGTAGATTCGAAGGAGGAATAGTCTGTTGTGTGGACGTAGCCGCTGTCTGATGAGACGGGCTATGAAGCATTTGGGCCAGTGCCTGAGACTTTAATAGTCTACTTACCACTCTCTCAAGGTCATGATCAGAAAGTCTGGACAACCGAGAGGAATGGCTCCGATGGCTCCGCTCCGAGAGTAACGGTGACTTCGGAGCCGAATGTATGGACTCCAGTGATGGAGATCTGGACCTCTTTCATGCGGAGGGCATCAGGGTTAATGGAGCCGATGGAGCCAAAGACACATCGGCTCCAGCCAGAGCCGACTTTGAAGACAGAGTCTTAGAGGTATCGGCTCCAGCTGGAGCCGATGCAGGTAACTCCGATACTGAGGTATCGGCTCCAGCCAGAGCCGATAATGTCGCAGGTGATGAACCACCATCCGAGGGCTTAAAACTTGGAGCCAACGGTTTAGGTGGTTTCGAAGGCTTCCCCGGTGCAGACTTAGCCGGGGAACCTTCGGGCTTTAACAAGCCCCTTAATATCAATTTATTCCTGCGCTCCTGCAGGACTCTAGGGCTAAAAGCATGGCACACTGAGCAAGAGTCCTGCAGGTGCAGGGGTCCTAGGCAATAAACACAAGAAGTGTGACCGTCTGTCAGAGACATCTTCTGACAGCACGAGTCACACTTCTTGAAGCCTGAGACCTTTGTCTCCTTCGACATTGAGAAGTCGAAAGGAAAACCACAGTTAGGAGAGAAAAAAAAACACACACACACACACGCCCCAACAAATAGGGATACAGGGATACAGGGGAACACACAAACAGCAAAGAATCCCTGTGAGGGAATTAAAATAAAACGGAAGGGCCTAAGGCCTAACCTAGGGGGAGGGAGTATGACAGGGATAAGGGATAAAAAATAGAGACTAAACTTTAAATTTAACAAAAACTAGCCTATAAAAGACTAAAAAGTATACTAGGGGAAAAACTAAGGAAAATACTAGGATTTTTGTGAGAAAAAACAGTCACTAACCTGAGCCGGTAAAAAGAGCAACCTCGCTAGCGTAAGCGGCAAACGAGATCTGGGTAGTTACCACCTAGCATCATGGGATATAGGGTTGCCTCGAGCCGGTAAAATTAGTTCTCGAGCTTTAGTATAGGCCGAGTCGGAGCTGAGGTTCAGCTCCGAACCTCATCCAGCAAGAATAAAGGCGAGATTGACAACTTAACATCTTGTGTTAGACTTTCTACACCAAATCTTTCACTTTGCAGGTATTCCATAACTACTTCTATTTTTAACTTCTACTTTAGTAATCTTCTGTTCTACATTCCCTCTTTGTGATCTTATTTTTTATATTGTGAAATTTTCCATAGCTGGATGCTTTTGCTTATATTTCTTTTCAAATATCTTTGGGGCTGCTTTTTTGTATTGCTTAATTTGGCTTTTTCCTTTGCATAAATATTGCACCATATCAGATCTCTCTTTCTTTCCATGTCCTTATTTCTTCGTTATACCTTTCAAAAATCTCTAGATGTTGTTCTTTATATTCTCGCACTTCCTCAGTCGCTTCTTTTTCCAAACAACCCAAGGTTTCTTGGTCTATATAATGCTTTTCATAAATCTGCTATATTAATGAGCACAATTTTTTATTTGGAGCTTCTAATAGTTTTTCTTCTGCAAGTATTTTTCTTCTCTGTAATTTCTTTCTTAATCTTTTTGTGCATCTTCTGCTGGAAATTATGGACTTATTGCCTAACAGTAATAATGCGTAAATTCTTTATTATCTTTTCTGATCCTTAATAGTCCATTCTATCATCGCTTTGGCTCGTTTTTGACCTATCAATTTTTGTGATTTTTGTGGACTACTCCTTTCTTCTACAACAGGGGGACCATCCTCCCCCTTGGCCTGGCCTAGCCCCATTGTAGGAATGTTACCATGACTTGAGGATTCTACACTGTCATTTTTTCTACTCCTAGCACCAGTCAGCCTACCAGGATTGGGCACGTTTTTATCCTGGGTCTTGTGCACCCAGGTATCTTTTTTTATTTTTTAACCTACTACTACTGTCCATGATGTATGCTATATAAAATACAGTCTATTTATCAGTGTCATCTTGGTGAGATTTTGTGAAGAACAGGGTCCACCTCATGAAGGTACTCACCAAGACTTGAGGATGGGTTCAGTTCCAGCAATACTACTCTCCTTTCCTTGCTGATTTATCATCTCACCATTCAGATACCCTCGCCATTCAAACCCCTAAAAAGTTATACTGGAATAGTATGCAGATGAGAGTACAGGCCAAGACACATACCTCAGCATGATAAGGAAGAGACAAACTGTAGAGTAATATTAAGGATGACCCCCCCCCCTTTGTGGTCTATGTAATAAATATGACAATGTTATTAAAATACCTTCATTTTATGCATTTTTGTAAAAAAAAAAAAGAGAGAGAGAGTGCAGTTCCCCAGAGTAAACAGTAAATACAACCTAAACCAAAGTGCAACACATATCTGAAGTTAGCTAGTTTGACATTGTAGCATGTGCCTAGCACAGCCAATAGTGTGGAATTAGAGTTTAAATAGTGTAATATAAGAGAGAGCTGTACTTCAAGTCATATTCTGAATACTGTCTCCAGACATTCTTTACCTTTTGTAAGGATGAGCCAGTCCATGGCAATTTATTGCAATATATAACTTTACAGACATTTTTGACAGAATGTACTTGATGTGCATTCCAACATGACTAGCACATCAGTCCCAAAACTGGAATGCATTGGTGACAATCCTTAATGCCAGAAGTCTAAACAATAAATTGCCTGATCTTGTGGCACTCCTGTGTTTAGAAAACATCATGTCTGAGTAGTTACTGAAATGCAAAGACACCACTCTGTCCATACTACAGTTTTGCACTTTCCATACTTTAAGACACAACTGCAGCTCTGGTGAAGTCTCTACATTTATCAGGTAACATATTACCTCCAGGTAAATCCATAGGGACTCAGAAACTAAACTCACTGAACTACAGATCACTCCACATATGATCAATTATCAACTAATAGCTTGTTAAAGAACACCTTCTTTGTCATTGATGACCATGTAAAATTCCTTGGTGCTCTAAATGATCTCCCTGTTAGCCAAAGCTCCCTTATGTTGAGAGACTTTAACTGCCCATCAACAAACTTGGACAGTTATGCCTACAAAATAGGATTCCTAGACTTAATAAATGAAATTTATCTTGAGCAGCTGGTAAATAAATCTACCAGAGAAGACAACATTCTTGACTTTTACAAATATGTCAGCTTCTCACACTAATCCTCTAAAGTTTAGCCATAAACTTGTGACCTTCTGCTTTAAAATTCCAAAGCTCCCACACCAAAACCCACTGAATTTAAGGCCTACAGACATGCCACCCTCATTCTATGTGACAGAAATATCAAAATTAATTTGAGACTGTACCTGCTCAGACATTAATACTGTAATACTGCAGCAAGTTTCACTAACAAATTCTATATTCACTTAGAAAAATGCATAGAGCTATCCATCCTTACCAGATCCAGGTATTACTAGAAATTCAAAAATAAACCCCCCTAGTGATCCACTGCCTGAAATCAACTATGCAATAAAAAGAAACGTTTTCTCATTTCCCATGCCATTAGACAACTGATTGCCCATAACCAATATTTCCACTAATAGTAGAATCAGGCAACAAAATCTTCAGCAGCAGACAAAACACAATGGATGGAGAGGTTTATAACCCAGCGCCTCCCAAACCTTTGGAATAAAATCCCCCTCCATGTTAAACAGTACAGCTCATTGTCTTCCTTTAAGCATAAACTAGATACCTGGATGGGCATCCACAAAGTTACTCCAACAGTGACTGGTACGGCCCTCCTGGAGAAAGGAGGTGCTGACTGAGGAAGAGTACTGCCAAGGCCAAAATAGCCATGACACTCAGGGAACCTGGAATATCTATCAATCTCTAAGCATAAAGATTATTACACGTGTTCTTAGAGTGCTTACTTCAAATGATTAGATCCTCATTTTCGCATGACTCCTTATTTGTTTGGTTTAGTATTGTCCAGATTTCTTTTGAATATGAGCACTTCCAAAAGTGTGTAAACAATTGCCATTATTTGAAAAGCAAGTGTTGAATTTGTCGATGTATTTTTAAAATGTGTTTTTTTAGTTTTATTTACAGTGCATAATGTTTTTGATGGCATATTAGAGCATTTGTATATAAAGTTCCTCCCTGGGATTCATTAACACCTACACTAAGTGTACACTGTTATGAGTGAACAGACAGCACAAGCATATCTCATACCTTCTTCTTAATTTTAGCTTTTGTACTAATTTTCTTGCAGCCTTAAATATTGAGGGGAATTCATAAAGGTTACCACAAAGTGTAGACACCATATAGACGTACTTTAATTTTTCTGAGTGACTAGAAAGCACAAAATATGTGATAAGAATATTCTTGAATGCAGATAGTGCACTTAGATGAATATATATTATGCTTGTGTATGTTGTACTTAGTCTTTTTTAAACTGCGGTGGTGGTGCTGCGGTAGCATTGTCGCCTCACAATAAGACGTTCTCCTGTTCGATTCTCAGCTAGAGCGTCTTCTGTGTGAAGACATGAGTGAATGGGCATACCTTCGTTGAAGGTTGTGCATCAGAACCTGCAACTCAGCATGTAAAAATCTACTGCCAATCATTAGCGGACCGGAGTTCCGCTGTGGCGACCCCTAACCGGGAAAAGCCGAAAGACACAACAACATCATGTTGTACTTAGTTTTGTGTGTTAATATTTATCTGTTTGTTTTCTGTATATATATATATATATATATATATATATATATATATATATATATATATATTTATTTTTACAATTCTTGTTTGATATACTTCACTGTAATTTGAAATCCCTTCAATAAAAAGTTAATTGAAAAAAAGAAAGCAAAATGTCTCCACTTCTGAACAAAAACAAAAGAAAATGCAGATCTGCTATTCTTTTTTTTTTTTTTTAAAGCTTTATAAACTTTACACATTGAAATATGGCATTGATGCATATACAGTTACAGAAAAGAAAACAAACCATTTTAAAAGTTTGTTCATTAGTTCCATGCATTATACATATGTTTTCCTTTTTTTTAACAATCGTTGTTCATTCTATTGCATAAATTGTTCAAGTCTTGCATTCCCTTAAATTTAATTTCTCCTGAATATTATTTGCATGTTTTATTCCCACAAATTCCATTTATTTTATGTAATTTTTCTTTCCTTTTTCTATTGATCCCACCTCCAATTCTTTTATCTCCTTTACTATCTTCAGTACTTCTTTTATAATCAGCTTACATTTTGATTTCCATTTTATTGTAATTGCTTTTTTGGCTGCCCACACTATTACATTTAACAAGGTCTACTATGTCCAGGGAACGAAGATCTTATATTCCAGCTCTAACAAGTACTTTCCTTAGTTACAATTATTTGTTCCCCCAACATTTCTGATAAAGCTGTCTGTAGGAAATGTTTTAAAATCTGCTAGTTCATTACATTTCCCCAAATAACAATTACCTATCTCTTTCTCACCACACTTCCAGCAATCGCTGTCAACTTGAGGAAAAATTCTTTGAAGTCTGCTTGGGTATAAAAATAGCTATGCAAACAATTCAGTGCATAAATGCCAAACCTTCCGGACTTTGTTGCATACTTGGGAGCCATGCAGATGTCCTCACACTTTTCCTTTGCAAATTGTCTTTCCAGTCTCTGTTTCCAATCATTCTTACATTTCATAATTGTCCTAGAATGCCCTTTGCATGTTCATTGATTAGTACTAGACTAACTACCCTTGTGGGTCATTTTAAGATTGCCAATATCCCCCTGTGAGAATCAAAGCCTGCACCTTGTGTCTGTAAGGTAAATAGGTCTACTTTGCTTCATTGAATCTCATTTCACTGAATTTCATTTCACCCCGACCACTTCACTGAACACTCAAATTACTGAAAACTCATTTCACTGAATCTCATTTCACTGAACTGCAGTTAGTATATATGGCACTGTGTAGAGTACTGTAAGGCAAGTAAAAGGTATATGCCCTTTTTCCCATGGTAGTGCGATCCTGGAGTTAGTATATCTAGTTATGGGAGGTGTGGGGGGCACAGCCCCCACATTTGTGGGTGTGGGGGCGCATCCTCCCACTTAGTTTGAGTACATATTATCTTTTGGAGAGAGGAAGTCACTGGTGTTGCATCGATGCATGTCTATTGTTTAAAATGTATTGTTTTGAAGTTTTTGGTAAAATACATATAAAACAAACAAGGTTGGGGGCTGTGCCTCACACACACACACCAACTATATATACTAACTCCAGGATTGCACTACAGTGGGGAAAAGGGCATATACATTTTATTTGCCTTACAGTACTCTACACAGTGCCATATATACTAACTGCAGTTTAGTGAAATAAGATTCAGTGAAATGAGTTTTCAGTAATTTGTGTTTTCAGCGATGTGGTCAGGGTGAAATGAAATTCAGTGAAATGAGATTCAGTGAAACAAAGTAGACCCAAGGTAAACACCTTAACCATTATGTCAACCAAATCGTATTAAACTGCTCTCTACTCCAGATAAGTCTGTTATTCCCAAATGAGAGAATGTAATAGTCAGTCTGGTTGTTCAGTCCATGATACTGTTTGGACAGTCACTGGTCATGGCAAAAACTGCTACAGGCTCTCCTGTCAGAACCCATCACTGTCTTAATCTTAAACAATTAAACTGGCTTGAATTCCTTAACCAGCTTCAATTTCATCAGCTTACAATAGCTTATAAGACCCTGTATCAACCTAGCAATACTCCTACAGTCTCTAGCCTCATCACACCTTATAATAATCTCAAAAATCTACATTCCTCAAACAAACTGCTGATTAATGCTACTAAATCCAACAACTCAGCAGGTGACTCCTTGTTCTCCAACTCTGTAGGAAAATTATGGAATAAACTTCCTTCCAATATCACAGCTCAGACTACTCTTTTTCTTTTTAAAAAACATCTAAAACCATATCTCAATAATCACTGGCTATGCACCTGTACTAACCCTGACTAATTGCCCCCCCCACTCACTTATCTCACCCTTCCTTCATTTACTACCTATTACAAATTAACAATCCATCCTATTGTACACAAATTATATGTATATATGTATATAAGTAAAATTTATCTCTGTACCTTACAGAACTGGATTACTATTCTACATTATTTGTTAAAACTTTTGTATTATCTTATATTTTTTTGATTTTTTTTGACAACAATGTATAACTTCTTATCTTTTAGCATCTATTAACTCTGTAGAAATACGTGGAGCTTTTCTCCCCGGGCCTCTACTGAAAATGGACATGTATCCAGCTAGACTAGCCCGGTCAACAAATGTAAAATAAATAAAATAAAAATAAACACTCAGGGCAACTGTAGCTGCTGATTGCAATGATATACTGCATAGAACATAACGTGCAAGTAATTCTGCAGATGACCATAGTTTTGCCCACATAGTCTAGAGGTAGTGATAACTTTATAGCCTCCTTCCAGCAACATCTCCTCTATGTTTGACATATCCCTCCATATTTATTAATATCCAAATCTTTCCTCGGTGCAACATCTCCCCTCCCCTTAGCAAATATGCCTCCCCCTCATGCTTCCTACATGGTTTTACTTTACTTGGAGCAGCTTATCACCTGGAATCTGCTGCCTAACATTTCCAGGCCTTATTTTTCATGAATGCCCCATTAGCCATACCCAGTGCTGCATTTTGTCCACATGCTGAGCAGATAGCTAGATCTTTGTGAGTAGTAATCTCCTCTCTTCCACCTTGCCAAAACTGAGGCTTCTTCATATGACCAGTTTATCCCAAAAATGCGCTGCTTGTCAATCTTCTCCATGCTCTCAGCATTCCCTCTCACCTTAAAATGTTACTGCTTATCATCTAGTCAAAGGCATGCACTAATGGTCACCCTCAAAGCTTAGATTGTTATATATTATATTCCTAATAATGCTATGCACCTATGTGGGTACAACAGGTGCACTTACACCCCCTTCAAATACTAGCTACCATGTAGAATAAATATGGGGCTTACTAAATGCCTGAATACTTTAACTATGATCTCTAGCTAGAAGTCTAGGCTCAGAATAGGAGACTATATGTTAACGTTATTGATCTGTATTCCTTATACCCTAATGTATTTGCCAAAGACACCACCTAGGGCTATGTATTAAATGAGGTGTATTATTACTGAAATCTTAACCTACAGCTGCTGTCTGGTGGCTACCTCACCTAGTATTAAAACCAGATCTCAACAAGATTTGTCAAACTGAATATGGCAAGGTAAACTTTGTATATGAGTTGAAACTGTGTAGTGTCCTTCCCACATCTCCTCTGAGGCCACTAACAATTTCCTAAAAGAAGTAACATCCTTAACCATACATTATGGCATTATCATTATAACCATCATTATCAGTGTCATCACTATTATCACCATCATCACTTCATAACTATCATTATTATGAAGCTGATGACCTTTTGCCTGTCTTTTAAAGTATCTAACAAATGTACTACTATCAAGGCATAACCACACATATGTCATGTATGATATGATGTTCATGATTTAAAACTAACGTATTTCTTTATTTGCATTTGTGATACCTAGCATACTTGATGGGATAAGTTACTTTCCATGTGTATATTTCTTACAGACTAAGATTTGCTGTCAAGTCAAACAATACTTTATACTGCCTCAGTCACCTATTATTTAATTTAACAAATCAATTGCATTTAATGGGTTTGTGATTTCTCTAATCTATCTAACATATGGAGGACCTCCAAGATGGCTGCATACTGATCAACAGCTTAATTTCATCTCTCCCAGTGTAAAAAAAGAAACTGAGAGATAAGGGCAAATAATTCTGGAAGTTTTAGTAAATTGCAGTTACCAGCTATTAAGTACGCTGCATGGATGCCAGCAAAGAAGAAATGTAGAGAGCCTGAAAGAAAATCAGCTGGAAAAGGTGAAGAGAAAACACTTAAAAGAATACTATAGCTGTTTGGCATAAAGCAGTTCAAAATCCAGTTTTGGTAAAAGAGATGCCTTCCAGTAATTTAGAGGAAAAATAAGTCAAATGTGCTCAGAATTGATTAAAATAAATGAAACATTGAAGGAGTATGTCAACTCAAATAACAAAAGGCTTGAAAATGAAAGAAGCTTTAAATAGCTATTCAGATTAATTGACAAAGCTGCAAAATCAGAGGTCGGAATGCAGAAAAGGATGGCTGAATATGAGACTTCTCAGGAAGTGCAAAAAAATAGTAACGTTAGAGGACAGAGTATACAGGGAAGACCTGAGATTGTCTGCTGTACCACAGAAACTGGAAGGAATAGACAGTATTAATTTTATGAAAGCACAAATAAGCAAGTGGACATGAGTTCCACAGCAGGAATTTTTGATTGAAAGGGCACATCGTGTGTATTCTCCAAACCTGGCCATGAGAAAGAAGCTAAGTCCTGTATTAGTAAAGATGCAATCATACCAGCAGAAAGAGCTGGTCATGACAAAACTGTGTGTGTGTGTGTGTGTGTGTGTGTGTGTGTGTGTGTGTGTGTGTGTGTGTGTTCATGTGTGTGTGTGTGTGTGTGTGTGTGTGTGTGTGTGTGTGTGTGTGTGTGTGTGTGTGTGTGTGTGTGAAAATCAAATCTCAATGTATGTGTGGGTCAGCTACTTGGAGCAGGGAAATTTAGCGCTGGTTTCACAGTAAAGGTGCTGGAGAACTTGGCTTGGACACTCAGCTGAGGTCTCAACCTTATAGCTGTACCAGTGGGGAGTCTTATTGGGGACCTGGAGGGAGACAGATAGAGAAATCCAGACCCCAGACGGAGTGTGTTCCCTGTGTGCTCTTAAGGGAAATTGTACTTGATGCAGAGAGCTGCATCTGGAAATACTGGGTGTATCCATTTTTGTTCTGAGTAAACATCTATCTCCAGTGTCAATGGTAAGGACTCAGGCTCCTTGATTACTGGCCCAGTCTGGAGACATTACAGTAGGGATGAGATGTTTTCTCTTATTTTTGCATAGGTGAATGCCTGGATTAATGCTCTTGGCTTTATCTAATAACAAGTTTTTTTCTAAGCAAGTGGGCTTTAAAATTGAGAGGACACTGTGAATGTAATGAAAAGTTTTTAGCAAATAAATGTTCAGTATGAGTTATGAAGTCTGCAGCTGAGGACAGCTGCATGTTCTGTTTTTATGTTTCCATGGAGACAAGCTGCTTATAGGTGAAGGCAATAAATCTCAAGAGCTATGGACATTGTTTGCTGAGAAAAACATAAAATTAAAAGGATAAGAGCAAGCAAATTAGTAAAAAATACAGATTGTAATTGCTGGAAGTGAATAAGAAATTGCAGCTTTCCTGATACCTAAATACTTCAATGTGTTTACTAGAATGGAGTATAATTTGGTTTTATTTAAATATATCCAGTGCACTTTTTCTTAAGGCTAAATGTTAATGTTTTCTGAAAGCATGCAAGTTATTTTGTACATCTGGGAGGGAAATAACAAAATGACAAGAACAGACAGCAAATAGTGTTAGTCGGAGCGCAGGCTATAACATGTGCCTTAGCCTGAATAACCTTAATTTTAGATTAGGTAATGACTGTAGGCACAGCTGAAGATTTGGGATATTTTTTTTTCTGTAAGGAGAGTTAAACTTCATTATTTGAAAATGTACATAGTTTTGTGCATTTGTTTTAAGTTAATAGGTTTTGAGGGTGTTCTCTTTTTGAGGGTTTTCTTTAAAACAAAAAGTCTTATAAAATGTGGCATAGGTTCAAATGGAGATGACAAGAAACAATTGTATAAAGGATCAACCTGCCAAACATCAGTGGGTTCATGTAACACAAACCTGGAACATTTAAAAAAGCTGTCATATGTAATTGGTGGGAATAATTATTTCTTATCATAATGCCCACACTATCTATATTATGAATGGAATGGTTTCACAGGTATAGACAAAAAGGGAGGAGGATTGAATTATTTTAATAAATGCAGAGTGCAAATAGCAATGCTACAGGAGACATATTTGGAAATAAAAGAGCATGTACATTCGACAAAGAAAGATTTCAGGAAGGATATTCAGTAGAATAGGAGAAAGAGAGTACTTACACTAATTGCTAGAGCAGCTCCAATAATGATAGAAGAAGAAAAAAGAGATAATAATGGTAGATTTTTTGTAGTAATGGTCTACTGGCAAGGGAGGAGGATTAAAGAGAATGTACATCTTATTCCCCAAGGTACAGCAACTGGGCTATAATAGACAAAAAGTATATTTCACAAGAACATATGCACTTAATTGAAAGCTTCAATACAAATCCAATAACTAATTCAGATCATCTGCCAATAACAATCAGATAAAAATATGGGGTAATGAAGTAAAAATGAGAGTGGCACTTCCCCACTTACTTGTTAAAAAGAGAGGAATTTAAAGGATGGACAGTGGAAATTATTTGAAACTTATTAGAGAAGATAGAATTTTTTTCAGAAGTTATAGCTAATGAGTGGGATAAAATGAAAGTGGGGTTTAAAATATGTCAGAAATAAAAGAAAAAATAGATGTGGCTAAGAAATAAAAAAAATATTTAAAGGGGCTGACACAAGTTAAAGTACTGCAGAATAAGGGGAATTTCTTAGAACATGTGAGAAGAGACACAACTGCAGAGTGCTAAAGAGAAAATAAGGCAGTATCTGGATAATTGCATGTGTTTAGAAAGATGGCTATTGAGCAATTGTATTTTTTTATAATAACTCCAGAACATAAAAACTTTTAATGAAGTAGACA
Source organism: Protopterus annectens (assembly GCF_019279795.1). Taxonomy (NCBI): domain Eukaryota; kingdom Metazoa; phylum Chordata; order Ceratodontiformes; family Protopteridae; genus Protopterus; species Protopterus annectens. Next base: position 445,948,594 of record NC_056728.1, on the reverse strand, counting down.
ACAGAAATTTGAAAGTGTAGCTGCCAAACTTAGGGAGCCCATAACAAGAAAAATAACCAGAGATCCTGTATAGGTATTAGAGATTATTTCAGAAATGTTATTAAAATTTGTATAAAGCAGAGAAATGTGGAAATCAAGAAAGAACACAAATAGAAATATTTATGTAAGACTTAAGTATTTCAAGGTTAGAGATAGATAAGATACAATAATTAACAGTTAAGATAGGAGGAGATGAGATAAAAATGGTGACATTTAGCATCTACAGGAAAGTCTCCAGAAGTACATGATATTCCTGTTGAAGTCATGGAACCTAGGAGGGAGGAAGGTGGTAACGATCTGGAAGGTTTTGTTTAACAACATTTTAAAAGTAGGGGAAACATCAACATCCTGAAAGCATGCTCTGGTGGCTGTATTACCTAAGACAGTAAAGATTCATCACAGCCAGCTTCATATAGTCCCATTTCAATTTTATACCATGATTATAAAGTGCTTATGCCTATAATAACTAAAATTGGCAATGTTTTTGCCAAAATTAATAGATATGGATAAATGTGACTTTGAGGAGGTAGGCAAACATTTAACAAAGTTAATGGAACAATGATGCAGAGGGAAGCAGAAAGCAAGAAAATACCACTGTTGTTGGTGGGTCTTGATGCAGAGAAAGCCTTAAACAGAGTAAGCTGGGAATTTATGAGGAGGGCAATGGAAACATTTGCATTCCCTAATACAATAAAAGGTTAATTAGGAAGATATGTGAGGGATCAGAGGAAAACTTAAAGTGGGAGGGTTCCTCTCTGATAAGTTGTGCCTTTACAGAGGAACCAGGTAAGGGTGTTCTCTTTCCCCTTTGTCCTTTGTATTGTATTTAGAGCCATTGGCAGAGAAAATAAAGGACTCAGAAATTTAAGGATATAATTGGTATGGTTATCAAAAAAGTTGGCTTTATTTGCAGGCTATATTATTTTGTAACATATAAAACCAGAAAAGGACATCTCAGTGTTGTGGAACATTTTGAGACAGTTTCAAGTCTTCTTGGGACACAAAATTAATAAACGTAAAACACAAGCTGTAGCTGTAAACTATATACCCATACATGAATTGATTCAGCAATACCCATATTTATGAGGATATGATAAAATTAATTATTTAGGAGTATGGATTAAAAAGAATTCTGTTATGGCAGCTAAGGATATGCGGGAAGAGACTAAACAAAAAATAATGCAAAACTGGAAACTAGCCCTTGTTTATAGATGTCGATAGCACAATACAACAGTGGTTTTTTTTTAGTTCCGTTAGTTTTATATACAAGTCAGGCATATTTCTACCAACCAGAGGAGAAGTTATAGACAGTAATTACTCAAGAGTTGAAGGATTTTATCGAGAAGGGGAAGAGGGTAAAGGTCAAATGGGATAAGCTGATTTTTCAGGTAAGGGGATAAGGTGGTTTGAGGTGATCTGATTTGCTGGGATATTTTAGAGTATATATTTAATTCTCTTATACATAGCACAAGCAGAAAGCTACAATCCAACATGGAAAGGGATGATGAAGTGGGGAGATTCAAGAAATAAAGAGAGAGTGAGATTTGGGATGCAGATCCTTGAGGAGAATAACAACAGCCATATATAATATTATATTCATAAAGTATTAAAAACTATTCAAAGAGCTAAGCAAAAACAAAAATGGAGAAAGGAGATTTTGCTTATAGGGATGACTACAATTAGGGATACAGAGAATAGGCAAGAGGGGGATGGGATTTACTGGAAAAAAATAGGCAAAGGAAAGAAGGTATTTGAAGCAAATAACTAGAGAAGGAAGGCTAATAGAATGGGAAGAGTCCAAGAATACTTTGGACTGCAGGCTAGAAATTGTCTTCCCTATCAGGGATTGATCTCAGAGTATAGACAAAGAAAAAAGGATAGGGAAATCCTAAGTGAAATACATGCTGTAGTAGACTTTTTAGTTGAATCCACAACAGAAGCTATTGTTAATTAGGGATAATTAGTAGGGCATATAAAATAATGCATGATTAGTATAAGTATCAATCAGAAAAGGTTAAAAAAGATTGCAAAAAAGGATTGGATAAGAAATACATAAGGAAAAAAAGGAGGATATGTGTATGGGTCCCAAATCTGTAACTAAGTCTAGATGATTTAGGATTTTTGCTTGCAAATGTTTGCTTAGGTATTTTTATACCCAAACAGACCACAATATTTTTCCTCAGATAGATGGCAAATGTTGGAAGTGTGATGAGGAAGAAAGAGGTAAATGGGAACACATGTTTTAGAAGTGTAATGAGCTGGCAGACTTTAAAAATCCCCTACAGAATATTCTTTCAGAAATATTGAGTGAGCAAATGGGTGTAACTAGGAAAATTCTTTTATTTTAATATTTTTTGAGCTGGGATACAGGGTTTAAATTGTCTAGACATAGTAATGGCTTGTTAAGTTTAATTATGGTGACTGCCAAAAAAGCAATTACTAGAAAATGGAAATCATTGTCTAAATCAACTGTATTTGAATTATTGAATACTGTAACAGAGATAAAACAACTGGAAGCAAGATCTTTATAAAAGGGTAGGAGCAAATTATATATAAAAAAACATGGCAATTGTAGGAACAATACATTGAGAATAATGTTTTGCAGGAGGAGTGAGGTTTAAGGGATGCAGGAATTGAGCAATTTCTGTACTGCTGGATTGATGATAATTATACAAAACAATATATGTGTTGTTCAATTGTTTGTAAGTAGGAACATGTTAATATAATTTGCTTTCTTTTATATAAATGTATGTTTGTCTATGTCGAAATGTTAAAAATAATGAGTATGGGTTGTCCATGTGCATGTTTGGGAGACTTAACTATGGCTTCCGTCCAACATCATTTTCTTTCTCTCATGAAAACTGGAAGAATATGAGCCTTTTGCCCTGTAGCCTTTTATCTGTCTGCCAGAATTTGAATTTAATTCAAGTCAAAGTGATCAGCTCAGAAAAAAAGAAATCTTTCCACTCAGAGCTGGACTATTACAATGGCATTTTCTTTGTGTTTTTCGGTCTCTGTTTTCTACATACAGTGGCTGTGTGATAAATTATTTAATAAAAAAATAGATATAGCTTTGCCAGACTGCCTGATCTCAAAGTGACTTCTCTAATGTCAGATTCTTGGGAAATTAGTGGTAGGATTTTATTTGTATTTTATTATTTTATTTGTATTTCTTAACTAGGGTAGAGTAGTGATATCCATGGACCGTTTTCAGACTCATGCTGAGACTATGTTCTGGTTAAGTGACATGCTCAGTATCACAAAGTTAGGTCTAATAACAGCAACTCTGAGTCTGCCACAAACATGTATATAGAAGGTAGCTTATCACATCAATTAGAGATGGTATCACTGTGCACTGTCCTTCTCATATTCCCGGGAATAGCAGCAACCATACAGAATATTATATTGATACATCAGCAGAAAGCATTCTTAGAATTAAGCCAACATGGAACTAGAGAAAGAGGATTTTACTTATAGGGATGACTGCATGTTGGGACACAGAAAATAGACAAGACAAGGCTGGAATGTACTGGAGAAAATTAGCAAAAGAATCAAGGTACTGAGCTAAATAACTAGAGAAGAAAAGGAAATAGCATGGGATGAGACCAAGTGCAAGTTTGGACTGCAGGTTAGAGACTGCATTCCCTACCAGGGACTGATAACAGAATATAGGCAAAGAGAAAAGGATAGGAGGCTGTTAAATGAAAAACAAGCTTTGATTGAGTTTTTAGTTGAGTCTGGAACAGAAGCTGTTGTTAAAAAAAAAGGATAATTAGCACGGCATATAAAATATTTATGATAATAACAATCAATCAGCAGAGTTTAGAAAAACTGAGAAGAGAGACTGGAAAGGCAATTTAAAAAAGGAACAATGGAAGGATTATGTATGACTTCCGAGTGTCCAGAAAAATCCAGAAGATTTAGAGTTTTTGATTGGAAGCATTTACAAAGGTATTTTATACTCCACACAGACTTCAGATTATTTTTCCCCAAATATATAGCAAATGCTGGTGTGATTGGGAAGACAGATATAATTATGAACATGTTTTTTTGGGGGGGAGTGCAGTGGGTTGGTAGATTTTAAAAAATTCCCTTAAGAGTAATTTGTCAGAAATGTTTGTGGTGACTGGTAATATCGATAAATTAACAAACGTCTGCTGGTAATGTTTATGTTAGCTGTATACATTAGTTGCTGTATACTAGTAATATATGTTAGTAGTTTAGGGTAGGTCAGTATTAAAATGCCACTAGCCCAAGTGTCTTTCTTGTTCCATTGGTCAATGAGAGATGATTAAGCTGAACTTTGTTCATTTGATTGTAGTATATTAACTTAAAACATCTTTATCTGACAGATTCAAACAGTCCTACCAACACAAAGGTCTTATTCTTGGAATGGAGTAGCAGTATTACTAAATATCTACAATTCAGACATGAAAAATTAAACATTTTTTTAAAAGTATAGGAATACATAGATATGTCTAAGCAAAGTTTGCTAGAAAAAGACATTAAATAAATGAATAGCATTCCCAAAAATCAAAGTATGACTCAATCAAATTTTTTATAATAGATTTTTAAGGCAACAAACACAAGCAATTTTTGTTTTGAAAACAACATATCTGTTGCAGTTTTTGATAAAAATGTATATTTGCTGTTGATACCACCTGGCAGAATTTGTCTTTTTGTCTTGAGCCAAGTGAGAATGAATTTGTTCTATTAGCTTTCTTGTCAGCTTTATAACTGACATAATTTCTGACAGGCTTCTGCTGCAGCAGATATGCTTTGCCTTGCATTTGCTGTGCCATTTCTTGCTAGAATCACCATCACAGTTCTATGTCGATTTTGCAAACATGGAGCTGAAATTTAGAGCAAATACAGTAAATTGCTGATTCTTGCCTTAGTAATGGTGAGACTTTGTTACTCATGTAGTTAATATCGTAGGTTCTAATTCATCTGAATGTATCAAAACAGTCCATTTGCAACAAATACAAATTAATAACTGAAGAAATTTTCTATTTCCAAAGAAGTAATCAGACAGTGTATTTTGTAAGATTTGTGCGTAATAAATCATGGAAGTCTATATATTTGTATTAAGAGTAACAGGCAGAGTTATTTTAATGTTTTTAACATCTGTGTCTAGCCATACATTTTATGGACCCAAACTATCAAGAAGGAGCACTATTAGTAATGTCAACCTATGTTGGATGAGGTCATGGGGTAAGGGTGGAGCATTTATTTTTAACAAGCAGAAAGCATAAGTACCCACTTTTAATGGATGGCATGTGTCATGTGTTATTTTCTGCCAGGCAGTCTAAGAGCTCTGCTCTTTAATACATGAGAGCACACTTTATTGTGTGGTTGTCTGAAGGTCTTTTTATAAGTTAAACTGTGAATTAGGATTCAGTCAGGGAATAATCAGCATTCAGTCTAAGGAACCATCTTAACTTGTTGCATGGGACACAGTGGGACTTGTGGAGCCATCTTAGTTTGTTGCATGGGACACAGGGGTACTTGTGAGGGAATACGTGCATGACAAATCAGAAATTACTATTCTGAGTGGGTGCAAGCTGTTCTACACATATCTTAGAGCTTTCTTGATTGACATGGACATGTTTCTGATGTTAAAAAGTTGCACACTTTGAAGCATACTTTCAGATGATAGTAGTATTTTTTTTGTCACTGAAGGTACTAGAGAGAAAATGTTCAAATTCAAAGTTTACTGAAAGTGTTTTTCAGCTTAACCATTTCATAGGTTCATAGGTGTGTACTAAGCTAATGGCCCTGGAGCCTTTACAACCTAGCCCAAAAAAAATTCCCTGGCACCATGCCACCCAATGTTAGTTCACAGTACCTCTTTCCAGTACGGCAACTTGAGTGACCCTGGGGTGAGCTTTCTGTTACCCATCCACTCATCAACTCTTGAAGAGTGCCTGTGAGGTGCTCTGCCTGACATGAATGGGAAGTTTATTCCAGAGTATGGGCAGTATTTGGGAGATGAACGTGTCCCTCCAACATGCTCTGTTGATTGTGGTAATGAGGTTGTGATCTCTGGACTGTGTGGCATGGGGGGCTGGGCCAGACATGGCTTTGTAAGTCAAGCAGAAATCATCTCTGAGCAGATGATAAAAGATTTAGAACAGCTGAAGCTTCTTGAGTCTGTCCATGTAGGGCATGTGTTTAAGTCCTAGGATCCTTTTTGTGAGGTACATTTGTGGCGTCTCCAGCTGTTGTAGGTGTCTGGTCAGGTACATGCCAAATGGGGCGTTATATTCGATGATTAGTCTAATGAGGGATGAGTAGAGAGGGATGATGACCTCTTTCTTCCTGGATGCAATGTAGAAGGACTTTCTGACCACAGTGGCAATGTGGTGGTCAAAGGTGAGGTGGCTGTCGACCTGGGTGCCCAGATCCCTTATGGCCCCTTCAGTGTTTAGTGGGCTCCCATTGATGTGGTAATTCATGGGAGCTGAGTTTTTTCCAAAGAGAATGATAATGTATTTTTTTGGCATTAAGCTTAAGGCCATGGTTCTGACACCAGTCATTGGTCTCAGAGAAGCCCTTTTGTTGTAGGATGTCTGCATCACTTAGGGAGTTGATAATGACTCCTAGCTTGCAGTTATCAGTGAACTTGATCAGCCAGAGTCCCTCTCTGTTGGCCTGGACTTCTAAGAAGTAAATGCCAAAGGGAGGGAACCAGGGAGGGGTTGATTATAGGTGTGGAGCAATGGCCACCCATGTTGGTGATAACCAGGTTGAGGATGTTGCTTCCTCTAGTGGGGGTCAGAATGAGCTGGTCCAGGACATTGGAAATGATAAATTCCAGGAAGCGTTGGGCCTGTACATTGGTACTAGAAAAGTTTTCCCAGTTGATGGAATGGTAGTTGAAGTTGCCCAGTATGAGAGTATTGGGCTGGACCTTGATAGATTCCAGGGTGCTTAGGAAGTTGGAGTGAGAGTCAAGGGACATGGGAGTGCAGGGGTTCTTTCTCCCTCTTTAAACCAGGTCTTTGTTACAGAACAGATGTTGACATTCTTCATTTTGAGGAGAGCTTCGAATGAGTGCATCTTGAGATTTAGACTTCTAGCACTGAGTAGCATGACCCTCAGATTACATTTGTGTGTAGCTGTTAGGGTGGATTTTTGGTCTTTGGAACACTGCCTAAAAAAGGCACTATAGGAGTGGCAAGAGCCTTAACCAGTAGCTGGAATCCCAGGGGTGACAGATGCAGGTCATCTCTGGCAAAGCATCAAGGTCTGTCGATCATGTTGTCCAAGACAGACAGATACTGGACCCCCTTAGAATGACACCAGAAACTTAGCCAATTGTTGAATTCAATCATTTTCTGCTTGTACTGTGGTATCATTCTGGGTGATAGTAGAATACTGCTCAGGGCTAGGGTCATACCTGCCTGGGCCACATAATCCGAGAGTTCCATCACATCTCTTTTCATGTAGTCCAGGAAGGTACATCTCAGGTCATTCACACCCACATGGACAATGACTGAGTCATATTTGTACTTGTTGTGGAGTGACTTGAGCGCATGTGTTATGTGGTGGATCCTGGCACCTGATAGAGAACTGACTGTCACCTTCTCCTTGCTCAACCTAGTGAGTGGGACATCAGTGTGCCTGACTATGAGTCTGCTATGATTAGTACATTAGGCAAAGTGTTCTGTCTGCTACTATTGGCACTCATAGTAAATATATTCAGTTAGTTGTCATGTTACCCTATACCACATGTATTAATATTGTTAGTTAATACATTTCCCCTTGTAAATATTTCTGTTTTCATTTAAGCTAAAGTCAAATCTCCTTGACATGTAAAATGAAAGTATGTATTAGAAGAGGAAAATTTGGTCGACCTTAGTGTCTTTGAGCTATCCAGTTGATGAACGCATCCTTTCTACAATACCATATGCATGGTACATCAGTAATTTCAGTACCAAAAGGCATTTCCATCTCATTCAGCGACCTTATCTTTACTATTTCATGTCACTCTGAGTAATGCAACTGACTTTATCTCTGCTTCCCTAATATAATATGAGTTCTCAATACAATTCATAATGACCATATACTTTTGAAATGTTAAGTGCAGTTAAAATTACTGCCTAATACTGATCAAACCAGGATTTCTCACACAGGTATGGATGATGCAACAAAACAACTTGTTCCCCAAAAGTATGACTTATAATTTTCATAGGAGATGTTTGTCCAGCCACATAAACCCTCAAATAATACAAATGATATAATTAACTCTGGGGTTGACACAGAGTGTAAAGAAGGCTGATTTACTGACATCAGTGGCCTCCATTGTCTATACTATTTTCCCTTAGTAATGTACTTTGTGACCTAGAAGACTTGGCAGCTCTACTGTTGATAAATGTAACTATTGCCTTCTTGCTGTTGCTTTCAGTATACTAACCCCTTTTTGACAAACATGCACACACACACGCACACAGACTAATGATCAAAACAGATATAAATCTGCATGTGGCTCTTCTTCAGACACATGGAAACAAATGCCATAATATTTGTACACATCACTTTTGACTTGAAGTAATACACTAGAGTTCTTTCATTCTACTTTCAACTCACCAGTGAGGCAAGTTGAGTTGCAGACATGGGTATATTTAGATCACATTTTGCATGATATTACAACACTTGTAGAAGTATGCAATACATTAGGCATTTTCTCTGAAACTGTAACACAATTGTCTGCACCCCTATGTGTCATAGGTTCATAGGTGTGTACTAGGCTAATGGCCCTGGAGCCTTTACAAGCATAGCCCATAGAAGTGCCCTGGCACTGTGCCACCAGATGTTAGTTCCCAGTGCCTCTATCAAGTAGAGCCACTGGAATGATCCCCGGGGTGAATTTTCTATTTCCCATCCATCATCAAGATTTCTCTTGAAGAGGGCCAGTGAGTTGCTCTGCTTGACATGTATGGGAAGTCTATTCCAGAGCATGGGCGGTCTCTGGGTTATGAACCTGTCCCTTCAGCATGTTCTATTGATTGTGGTAATGAGGCTGAGGTCTCCGAACCATGTGGTGCTGAGGGACTGGGATTTCTTTAGATGTAGCACTTCTAACAGAGTTGGGTCAGACATGGCTTTGTAAGTCAAGCAGAGATCACCTCTTAGAAGACAATATGAGACAGAGAATAGCTGGAGTTTTTTTGAGTCTGTCCATGTAGGACATGTGTTTAAGGCCTAGGATTCTCTTTGTGAGGTACTTTTGTGGCCTCTCCAGCTGTTGCAGTGAGGTATTGTCTAGTGAGGTACATGGCAAATGGGGCATTAAACTCTATGACTGGTCTAATGAGGGAAGAGTAGAGGGAAATGATGACCTCTTTCTTCCTGGATGCAAAACTCTTGGTAATGAGATGTGCTACATAGAAGGACTTTCTGACCACAGTGGCAATGTGGTGGTCGAAGGAGAGGTTGCTGTCAACTTGTGTCCCCAGATCTCTTAAAACACCTTCGGTGTTCAGTGGGCTCCCATTGATGTTGTAATTAGTGGGAACTGAGTTTTTCCTAAAGGGGATGATGATGCATTTTTGGGATTAAGATTAAGGCCATGGTTCAACACCAGTCATTGGTCTCAGTGAGGCCTTTCTGTAGGATGTCTGCATCAATTGGGGAATTAATAATGGCTCCCAGCTTGCAGTCATCTGCGAACTTGGTCAGCCAGAGTCCCTCAGTGTTGGCATGCACTTCTGAGAAGTAGATGCCAAACAGGAGAGGACCCAGGACCAATCCCTGTGGGACTCCATTCATAACTGGTCAGCAGTCTGACTTGGAGTCTGCTACTTTCACACTGTGGGTTCTAGCGTAAGCCAAATTGCAACCCACCTAATGAAATAGGGGTTGATGCCTAGTTTGGTGAGTTTATTATTAATGCCTGAATGAGGAATGGTATCAAAGGCCTTGGCCAGATCAAGGTAGGCTGTATGGACTGCCTTACCTTCATCCACAGCTCTGGTGACTGACTCAAAGAAGTCAACCAGGTTGAGAAGGCATGATCTACCTTTCACAAAACCAAATAGTATGGGATCTAGAGTTTGGAGATTCCCTATATCTTTGTTAATTAGGTCCATGATGATGTGCTCCATAGTCTTACATATCAGACTCATCAGGATAATGGGGTGATAATTTCCAGGGTCTGTAGTCACTCCTTCTTTATGGAGAGGGATAACTGTAGCAGTGCACCATTTGGTAGGGACAAAGCCTGATGTGAGGCTGTGAGTGAACAGAGCACACAGATGTGGTGCCAGTTCACTTTGTAATTCATGTAGAACACAGCCAGGGATATTGTCAGGTCCCATGGAAGCTGTATTCTTGACCTTGGACAATGCAGCTTTAACCTGCGTGGCAGTAATGCTGGATGCCTGGCATTCTTCCGGTATTGAGACTGGTCCTTTGGGGGGGTAAAGTTGGCACTGAATCTGTCGACCAGTATGTTGGCAATATCTGTTGACTGAGTATAGGAGGTACCATTGTGCAGTAACTCAGACCAAATCTGCATATTGCCATGGAGATTCTTTTTTTCCTCAAAATTTTTTTTATTTTCAATTACAATAACATTTACATAATATTTTTAAATATCATTTTAAACAACTATATACAATATTTATAATAGCCTGACTTTCAATTATATACACTGCATTTTATTAAATATAGAATTAACAGATCAGTTATCAGAGATACAATATTGATTATTGCAGAGTGTCCAACAAAGATATAACTTTCTTCCAATGATTATTTACAAATGGCCTGGAATAGATTTGTAGTTCTTTGATTTTTATTTCCATCAATGCAGTTGTCTTCAGTAAAGTGTAGAATTCTTCCAAGGTCGGGGATGTATTTGAATTCCACTTCCTGGTTACGCATTTCCTAGATATAGCAAGTATTGTCTATAACAAATACATATTTGTCTTATTCAAGTAGGGACCTTCATTTACATTTAGTATAATCAATGCTTTAGTTAAGGTAAAGGATTCATTAAATAAAGCTCGTAAAAAAATGATTGAGTCCATTCCAATATGATTTAATTTTATTACATTCATAAAAAATATGAATCCAGTCTGCTTTATTTGACTTTTCACACCTCCAGCAAAAAAACATTTGTAGTATTACTGATCTTTGTAATTCTATCTGGTGTTAAAAATGCTCTAGGCAAGTATTTCCAGTTAAATATTTTCCAGTACTGTGTGTTAGAGCTGTAATTAACTGATAGTAAGATGTTTGTTTTAATTTATTCTGTTAACTGCAATGACTGACCTTTTGTTAAGAACTGCCAGAATGACGGTTTGTGAATTGTTTTATATGTTATTAACTCTTTATATAGATTTGAAATGGAATCTTTCTTTTCGCAACTATTATATATAAACTCATACAGAAAACATATTAGATTTGGAATATCTTTAAATGAGGAATTATTAATTAATCTGCATAAATATTGAATCTACATTAGAATGCTTTGTAAGGTTAATTAGTTCTGTGTTGGAATATTGAAAGTAGTTTTTATCATATGTATATCTAAAACATTGAATTTATTTACACATTGAAACCAGCATAAGAATCCATTTTGTTCCCAGGAGGTTATTGTTTCCCTATATATTTTGTGAGGAAAATTCTTAGTGATGGTAAATGGGGTTAAAAGGTCAAACCAAAGCTTTAGATCTATGGTTGCATTGATAAGTTTCCTAAAGGAATTGCTGTAATGATTAAGCAGTGTTGTTTTAGAAGGTTTTGTTATATTATATTGTATACTTATGCATAGTATGTACCAGGGTTTGTTTGATTTGTCTACTATTAAATTTTTTTTTAACAGATTAAATTCATTTGTTAATATAGCCGTTGTTAATTCTTTCCAGTTGGCAAAATAATTTGGGTTTATCCAGTCTATTGTAGTTTTAAGCACAGATGCTTTTACATATAGGTTCATAGGTTCATAGGTAGGTACTAGGCTATCGGCCTGAGGGCCTATGTAAGCATAGCCAACAAGGTTCCCTGGCTTACGCCACCCAAGAAAGTTATTTTCCTGTGACACTGTCGAGCAGAGACACAGAAGTGATCCCCAGGGTGTATTTCCTATTTCCCATCCACTCATCAAGATTTTTATTGAAGAGTGCTAATGAAGAACTTTGCTTGACATAGATGGGTAGCCTGTTCCAGAGTATGGGAAGTCTCTGGGACAGGAATCTATCCCTCCAGCATGTCCTGTTTATTGTGGTGACAAGGTTTAGGTCCCTAGAGCATGTAGCTCGGAGGGATTGGGATTTCTTTGGGTGTAGCATGTCCAACAGCTCTGGGTTTGACATCGATTTATGTTAGGCAGAGATCACTTTGGAGTAGGCGATAAGCTATGGAGTGAAGCTGGAGTTTTTTGAGACGGTCAGTGTAGGGCATCTGTTTGAGGCCAGTAATCCTCTTTGTGAGATACTTCCGTGGCCCTTCCAACTGCTGCAGATGTTTTGTGAGGTACATTCCAAAAGGGGCATTGTACTCTATAATGGGTCTAATGAGTGTCGAGTAGAGAGGAACAATGACCACTTTTTTTTCCTGGATGAGAACCCTTTTATGATGAGATGTGCCACATAGAAGGACTTCCTGACTACTGTGGTGATGTGACTATCAAAGGACAGACTACTGTCCATCTGGGTCCCAAGGTCTCTTATCACACATTCAGTGTTAAGTAGACTGCTGTCTATGTAGTAGTTCATGGATACAGAGCTTTTACCAAAATGGATGACAATGCACTTTTTGGCATTGAGCTTGAGGCCATGGCTTTGACACCAGGCATCTGTCTCAGCGAGGCCCTTCTGCAGGATTTCCACATCATTTGGGGACTCGACTATGACTCCTAGTTTGCAGTCATCTATGAACTTCTTTAGCCAGAGACCTTCTCTGTTAGCCTGTACTTCAGAGAAGTAGATACCAAACTGTCTCAGCGAGGCCTTTCTGCAGGATTTCCACATCATTTGGCGACTCGACTATGACTCTTAGTTTGCAGTCATCTGCAAACTTCTTTAGCCAGAGACCTTCTCTGTTAGCCTGTACTTCAGAGAAGTAGATACCAAACAGGAGAGGTCCCAGGACTGAACCCTGTGGTACTCCACTTGTCACTGGTTTGAGGTCAGATTTGGAGTGTGCAACTTTTACAGTGTGGGTTCTGTCAGTGAGCCAGTTGGCAACCCATCTTGTGACATAGGGATTTATACCTAGTTTAGTGAGTTTAACTATAATTCCAGAATGGGGGATGGCATTGAAAGCCTTGGCGAGGTCAAGATAGGCTGCGTGAACCACCTTACCCTCATCTACGGCTTTGGTGACTACCTCAAAGAAGTCAATCAGATTCAGGAGGCATGATCTGCCTTTCACAAACCCAAACTGGGTGGGATCCAGAGTTTGGAGGTTACCAATGTCTTTCTTTATGAGTTCCATGATGATACATTCCATGGCCTTGCAGACCAGGCTCGTCAGGCTAATAGGGCGATGGTTCCCAGGATCAGTGGTGGCTCCCCCTTTGTGGAGTGGTATAACTGTTACTGTACAACATTTAGTGGGCACAAAGCCTGATGTGAGGCTATGACTGAACATGGTACTTAGGTGGGGAGCCAGTTCGTTCTGAAGTTCATGTAAAATGCAGCCTGGGATGTTGTCCAGTCCCATGGATGCTGTGTTTTTGGCTTTAGAGAGTGCAGCTTTTACCTGCATAGTTGTGATTACAGGTATTCTGCATTCTTCCTGTATAGATATGGACCCTTTAGAGGGTGGGGGGCTAAAGTTAGCACTGAACCTATCTGCCAGGATGTTGGCAATATCAGTTGGTTCTGTAATTTTCGTGCCTTGTGCTGTAACTCAAAGCAGACCTGGGTGTTGCCATTGAGATTCTTGGATCTTATAAGGGATCTCAGCTTCTTACTGAGGCTGACCAGGGAGACCCTCCACTCATGGGATTTTACTCTCTTTTGCAACAATTTCTTCCTTCTGTTGTACAATTTGTTTATGGCAGGGGAACACCAGATTGGCTTCCTTTTTTTGGAGGATAGCGTCTTGGTTCTGTTTGGGATAGCATGATCCATGCACTCATGTAAGTGCTTATAGAGTGCATTTGTGTAGGATTTAGCAGTCGTAACTGTATTGTCTATTGTTCATGGGTGTCATGAAGTTCACCACTTCTGTCTTAAGAAGCATGAAGTTGGCTTTGGAGAAATTTTTTACTGTGGTTTCCTTAATGGGGGTGGGGGCAGGATGTGGATATCAAGGGTGATTAGCTTATGGTCAGATCGGACCAATGAGGAGTTGACTTCAGGTGTGGAACACCAGTCACTCATGTTGGTAATGACTAGGTCTAGGATATTGTTGCCCCTGGTGGGGGTGTAGATAAGTTGATCCAGGGCATTGGAGTTTATGAATTCCAGAAAGCGTTGTGTGAAGGCATTGGTACATGAGTAGTTTTCCTATTTAATGGTGGGGTAGTTGAAATTGCCCATTATTAGGGTGTTTGGTTGAACCTAATATTTTCCAGTACATCAAGAAAAGAGGAGTGGGAATCCTGGGGCATTGTGGGGGATCTGTAGAAAGCTACACTTTGGATTGCAGTTTTGCCCAGAGTTAGTTGCACTTGGATAACCTCGGATACATTATGTTAAGCAACTAGCCTGGAGGTGTGGATATCCTTAATGAATATGGACACACCTCTGCCTTTGATCTTCCCGTCCAGGTTACATGGCCGAAAAATGTGTGGTATGAGTTATAGTCTGGTAGTGCAGGGGTGCTCTCTGGAGCCTTGATCTGGCTCTCAGTCACTGCACAGATATCGATGTTCTCCATTTTAAGGAGTGCCTCTAGTGAGTGCATTTTGAGATTTTGACTTCTAGCATTGAGTAGCATTACCCTCAGTTTTTGCTTGCCTGTTCCTGTTACGGTGGTGAATTTGTCATTTGAACCTTGCCTAAAAAAGGCACTATAGGGGTGGCAAGAGCCTTAGCCAGTATGTGGAATCCCAGGGGCGACAGGTGCAGGCCATCTCTGGCAAAGCATCGTGGTCTGTTGACCATGTCATCCCAAGCAGACAGATACTGGATCCCCTTAGAATGATACCAGAAGCTTAGCCAATTGTTGAAGTCAATCATTTTGTCCTTGTACTGCGGTATCATTCTGGGCAATGGCAGAATGCTACTCAGGGGTAGGGTCATACCTGCCTGGGCTACAAGATCAGAGAGCTCTTCCATGTCTCTTTTCATGTAGTCCAGGGAGGTATGTCTCAGGTCATTCACACCAGCATGGACAATGACAGAGTCATATTTGTACTTGTTGTGGAGTGACCTGAGTGCGTGGGTTATGTGGCGGATCCTGGCACCCAACAGGCAGCTGACAGTAACCTTCTCCTTGTTTAGCCTGGTGAGTGGGACATCAGTGTGCCTGACTATAGAGTCACCTATGACTAGTGTGTTTCAATTTTTTTATGTTTTATATGTTTCTATTTCTGGGAAGTTCAATCCTCCTTGTTTCCAAGGTCTAATGTGATGAGTTAGAGCTACTCTATTCTTTTTGGGATACCATACAAATTTTATTAAACATGAGTTTATTTCTTTAAGAATACATCTTTCAGGAATTAACTGTATTGCTAATGCTACATATAGTATTTTTGGAAATAAGACCATTTTTATTAATTGCAATCTGTCTTCAAAAGTTAATATAATTTTGTTCCACTTTTCAATATATATATATATATATATATATATATATATATATATATATATATATATATATATTGTTTCAATAATGTTTTTATAATTTATTAATATTGTTTTGTTTACATTTTTGCATAACACTATTCCTAAATAATTTAGTGTAAGTTCTTGTTTTCCTATGATGGATTTATCAGTAACTTGTAGTTCTTTTTTCTTATTTAAAAATAGAAATTTTGATTTTGATTTATTAAAGTGTAGACCTGAAATCTGAAATTTCTCCATTACTTCTTCTAGCTCTCCTAATGTCTCTCTGGGGCTTGATAGGGTTAATAAAATATCAGCAAAAAGCATTATTTTAGATATATACTGGTCATAGACTTCTATCCCTTTTATTCTTGGATTATTGTGTATTATTTCTGAAAGTATTTCTATAGCCAAAGCAAATAAAATAGGAGAAAGGGGGCATCCTTGTTTAGTACCTTTCATTATATGGATATATTCTGAGGTGAAAGGACCTAATGTAATGTAGGCTAAGTTATTAATATATATGTTTTTTAGTAATAAGATGAAGGGTGGAGGAAATTCAAATAATGCTAAAGTTTTAAGTAGATATTCCCAGTTGAGGGAATCAAAGGCTTTTTCTATGTCTAATCTGATTACAAGTGTTTCTCTATCTTCTTTATTCACATAATCTATAAGAGTAAGTATCCTTTTAATATTATCATGTGTGTGCCTGTTATATAAAAATCCAGTTTGATCATTATTAATTGTCTTTGAAAGTGGAATTTTCATTCGGTTAGCTAGGATTGACATGAATATTTTGTAATCATTATTCAGTAATGATATAGGCCTGTATGAGGTGCAAAGGTCTGATGGTTTATTATCTTTTAGAATTGGTGTTATGAGAGAATATTTCCATGAGGGTGGTATTTTTGCTTCTGACTGGACTTCTAGCAAAGTTTTATTAAAAAGGGAGATTACTGTTGAAAGGGAGAGTTTGTAAATTTCCGTAATTGTACCATCTATCCATGGAGCTTTGTTAGATTTACTTTCTTTTATCTTGTCAACAATTTCGTTGTAGGATATAAGTTTTTGTAGGTCTAGTTTTAAGTTTCCTGGAATTTTTTTATATTGATAAGGTTTTTATCTAAGTTTATTTGGTTGGTATCTAAATCTTCTTTTTTGAAGTCTTCCATATAATGGAACCGAAGTGCTTCAAGGATGTCTCCTATATCTGATACTTTTTCTCTTTCTTTTCATGATATATACTACTATTGTTATTTGCTTTAGATTGTATTTTAATTTTTGTAGATAAGTTATGTAGATATCTGGGGGAGGTGGCTAATGAGTTTATTTTTAATTTTTCCAAGGCTAAACAAGTTTTGTGTGTTAGAATTTCATTATATTTTTTTATTTAATTCCTCTATTTCTTTTTTGACTTCTGGACAATTCTGATTTTTTTTAGATTTCGCTGTCAAGAGTCTGGTTTTCAAGTCTAATGATTCAGATTCCCACTCTTTAACTTTGTTTTTGTACCAGCTAAGGGTCTTACCAAATAAATACACTTTTAATGAGTCCTAAACCATGACTCTACTAATTTCTGTTGTATTATTAATTTCAAGAAATAATTGTAGTTCTGACAACATCCAGGGTCTGAATTCTTTAATTTCTGTGATATATGATGGAATTCTAGTTGAGAGGATTAAAGGTTTAACCTCTATTTGGAGCTTCATTATCAGAGAGTCATGATCTGAGAAGGGGCATGGAACTATTGAGAAGTTGAAGATTTTTGTTTGTAAATCTTGAACTACAAACAATTTATCTATTCTGGTTTGTTACAAATCTATGGTCTTTATGGGAAAATAATATGGATTTATCATCTTTTACTTTAAAAGTGTCTATTAAATGAAATGAATCAATCCATCTTTTTAAGGATTTTGAAATAGTTGCTATGCGAAAAGACTTCTTGTTGGTTTCAGAAGCTTCTAAGGAACAATTAAAGTCTCCTCCCAGTATAAGATTTCTTTTATAATTGTTGGAAATAAAATCTAGGTGTTTTTTTAACAGTTCCTGCTCCAATTCCTGGGAACCAATATAGATTAGCTAAGGTCCATATTCTGCTATTAAATTTAATTATAACAAATGCTAGTAGACCTTCTTTGTCTTCATATTTATAAATAACTTTTGGAGTGATTATGTTTTTCTTCCAGAGAATTGATACTCCTTTTGTCTTTGTTCTATAGGAGGATTGAGCTAAGACTGTATAGTCCTTAAGTTTCCAAATAAAGCTATCATTAGTCTTAAAATGTGTTTCCTGGAGAAATACTACTTGTGCCTTATTTAGCTTTAAATATTTTAGTAAGTTTGAGCTTTTATTTGCATTATTTAAGCCATTGGTATTTAATAATAAGAATGTTAAATCCATTTCAAGTTATTGTTGGAAGAAACATTTTGCTTCTTTTTTTTATTTTGATTATAGTAGTTATACCATATTCTCTGATAACACTGAATGTTATTTTTATGTGTGTAAACTTGGGAGTGTAATTAAATGTTCTTTCTTGTTTAAATATAAGTAGGGTAAAATTCTAGACAGGCTTTAAAAAAAGTACTTCTATAAAACAATAATTCTAAAGTATCAAATACAAGTAAATATGAATTTCCCATTAAACATGAAATGAAAGTCATTCCTAATCCAATAGATAAAGATAGATCTATAGGATTATCACTCATACCTTTAACCAACAATATCAACGGAGCTCCATATGTTAAATTATTATATGGAGAATGTTCTTAAAAGAGATATGAAATTCTATATTATTCTATTATTATTCCATGGTATTTTATATATCAGGATGGAATGTTAGTAGTGTAAACAATTATTATGTTGACTTAGAAAATAGCCAATATTTAGTTACCCTTAAGAGATCCCAAACATGTCAGATATGTCATTTCGGATAAATTAAATGCAACCAGGGAGCATACACTAAATAAACCAGCAACAAATAGATTATTACTAAAATAATTTAACTAAAAGTACTCTGTAGGAGACAATGAGTGATTACCAATGAAATATGAATTTACGGTACTTTTCCATTATCGGGGCAATAGGTAGAATGAGCAGTAGTAATGTCACATTGCACTGTTGCCGCCGAAGTTACCTATAAAGAAATCAGTTACAGTGTATATTTTGCAAAGCTGTAAGAACTAGTACAACAAAATATATTTATTCAGATTTCCCTTGCTAGAGCTGTTAAAATGTTGATGCTTGTATTATCCGTTATCAGGGCAACAGGTAGAATGAGCAGTAGTAATGTGACATTGCACTGCTGCTGTTGAAGTTACCTGTAAAGAAATCAAGTACAGCGTATATTTTGCAAAGTAATTCAATAAATAATACAACAAAATATATTTTTATTCAGATTTCGCTTGCTAGAGCTGTAAAAATGTTGATGCTTTTATTATCTGATTTCTTACATTCCGCATATGCGAGGAGCTTGATAATCATTAATTGTAACTTTTATTCATATTTTTCTTGTTTTAAAACTTGCTGTATATGTTGTATTCATTTTTATGTGGTGGATTTTTGTAGTAGATTTGTTGCATAGTAAAAATTCATGTATAGCTATAGATGGTAAATCGGCACTTACTTAATTGGTTTATTTTTGTTATTAAATGGATAGGTAGGGCAGACATAGTGAAAATAGATTGTAAATAGAAAACAAAAATTAGCCTAGTGAGTATGCTGTGAATAATATTAGTTTGCACTTTTTAAAGAAACTGTTTAGTGTTAGTAGTACTATACAACAATAATTAAGTACGGGAGCAAATGTGAAGCAATAAGTTTGTCAGGTTTATTTGCCTTGAGCTGTAACTGATTTTTAAAGAGTAATTACTTGCATTGTAAAGTTATTCTGTTATGTAGGTTTCTATTCACTTAAGACTCACATCACGGGGGGAAAAAGGCAGCCATGAAAAGCTGGACAAAATGCATGTTCCTAGGGTTATGTATTACTGGCTAAGCATGTCAGACAGTGTTTTTCCATACCAAGGCAACATTTTCTACCTAACTTATTGGATTACAAGGGAACAATCATGTTGAAAGTGTTGGATCAATAATGTAAAATAAAGAAAAGCAAAGAAACTAATAAATTGCAAAAAAAATAACGTTACTTTTTTATGTTAAATGCATATAATATGTATACATATAACACATTAATTGTATACAATTAACTGTGTTTGTATAGAGTGTATAATGTTAAATTTCCTTACTGCAGTTATTAAGTTAAAATATGACTGGCTACCACTCAACACACCTCCAAGACAAGCCTCTGACACTCCCGTCAGCATTCATTTCGGTAACTTCATATAAGTAACATATTTAAAACAACTGAAACAGATGAAAATGTAAAATACTTACTGTCATTTTATTTATTATTGAATGACAGGAGACAGAAATAAGAAACATGTATAACATTAACTGTAAAATAGTGTGTGTAAAAGTGTAATTAAATTATAAAAAAAAAATTGGTAATAGTTATTCTGGAAGCATGAAAGTAGAAATGTCTGTCAACATTGTTGTAAAAAGTGAATTCTTGGGGTTACCACATCTCCACATAAACTTAGACAAGTATGAGTCAAGGTGATGTCTGGCACTACCACAATGTCTTTTGTTGCACCACTTAGCACTTCCCCATAACCGTTCCACATACTGAGTATGGCATCCACTGTCTGGCTCTATAAAATTATATGTATGCTTGACATTGAAGTGTTTGTATCCTGCATCCCTCAGTCCAGGTGATTTGTAAGCTTTCCAGCAATCAGAATAGATAGTACTGCCTTCCTCTACATTATTTTGGATTACACTTAATAAGGTTCGGGCAGAACATTGCTTAGTCTCTCGACATAATCCTCCAAAAACCCATTGTTGTGGTAAAACACGACAAACATTTGCTTTTCTTCTAGTGAACAGACTTTCATCAACTTCCACAATTTTATTTACACCCCCGATCTTACTTGAAGGCTTAGAAAGTAATGAAGTAGCACCTACTTCTCTCATATAACTAGTCCACAGTGGTGTTGTGATTCATCTGTAATTGAAGTTCACAAAACTCAATTGATGTAAATTCCTGGCATCAGAAATATATAAAACTCACTGCAATAAGGAATGGTATACGAGACCCCTCAAACCAGTTATGTGATCTTAAACCCATTTTTCCAGACATCCACGTTGTGTACATCTCCATTTAGGTGCTTCCTTTTTACTGAAAAAAGTTTCATATTATGATGATTAGAACAAAATCTTTCTTTATGTAAAATTCCTCCGTCTTGAAAAAATTGAATTGCAGACTCTTCATCTATGGGCAACTGCCATATAGTGAAATCCATCTTAAGCAGGAAATAACTCCTTTACTTTTGACTGGATTTAGAAAATTTTCAGTAGCTTTGACAGAAACATGCTAAGCTGTTATCTGTACATTCTAAGCACGTGTTAACTATTACATTATTATAAAAACTGACACCTATATCTATTTTGTGATTATCTATACAGAATTGGGTTCCCAAAATTGTATGCCATATAGTTTGTAAGGGATGCTATAAGGCAAAATGAAATGAAATAGATAATAGTATTTTTTGGATTATTTATTGAAATACATCTTAAAAAAAAGCGAAATATGTGTTTTACATCTTTTTAAAGCCACCTTTTCAAATGCCATCTTCAAGCCCCGCTATCTACATAGGGGAAATTTTCTCCACAAAAAGAACATTCACCAGTGGATACTCAGGGAGAAATATGTGTTTTACATGTTTTTATAGAAACCTTTTAAAAATACATTTTCAAGACACGCTATATACATAGGTAAAATTACATCCAGAAACAGAACATTCAGCAGTGGATAGTCAGGGAACATGTTTACTATTAGGTCGTTCATTACATGAAAAATATGACACATAATGAAATAGCTAACTTCTTTCTCTAATGAAATAAGCACTTAACATAGTATTACAGTAAATTTTCTGCAGGTTAACCATTACATTACCTAAACAATATACTAGTGAACTACATATTTACAAATACCACATGTAATGTAATTCTCACTGCACTGGGAAAAAAAAAAAAAACAGAGCAAGACAGAGACCCGATTTGTAGTTCTGAGAATCAATTCCTATCATGAAGATATTATCAAAAACAGATGTATTGATCATTGTTACTGACATTATGTTTTCGCCTACATAACTACATTTAAATATTTTATGATGGGATGTCAGTTATGAAATTACTAATAGTGTGTATACAGCATTTCCAGCACTGAGAATTATTTCATATCACACTTTCCAAGTAAGATAAAATGTTATTGTTACTTTTATTATGTTATTGGCTAGATAAATATATTTAAAGAATGTATGATGGGATGTCAGTTAGGACATTGGTAACAGTGTGTAGTCATTAACCAAAAACACACTGCGAGTAGAGCAACTGAAGCACCGGACAGCCGTAAAAATCACCAAACTAGATTTATTGCACAAACAGTCCAAGTTAAACGTTTGACAAATCACCATGTTTTTTGTCGTTAAAACAACAGACTTCATCAGACAAAGACAATTATTTAATTAAAACCAGATATATATATATATATATATATATATATATATGCTGACAAACTTTTAGACATCCTTGTTCTTCTAGCATTGGGTAATTTAAAAGGTTGTCAGCATATATATATATATATATATATATATATATATATATATATATATATATATATCTGGTTTTAATTAAATAATTGTCTTTGTCTGATGAAGTCTGTTGTTTTAACGACAAAAAATGTGGTGATTTGTCAAACATTTAACTTGGACTGTTTGTGCAATAAATCTAGTTTGGTGATTTTACGGCTGTCCGGTGCTTCAGTTGCTCCTCTCGCAGTGTGTTTTTGGTTATTGGTTTATTTTCGCACTGTGCCTCACGTTTTGTTTAGTGTGTAGTCATTGCTATTAACTAATAGAACCGCATTTTCAGTGCTGCCTCGATAACGGAAAAGTACCAAATTTACTGTAGGTGTACTGTCTTCCTTAACTCTCCCACTCTTCAGCTCACCAACTTCAACTTACACTTATAAAAAGACATGGCTTATTAGTGGTATCCTGACTCTGAGTAGAGGCGCCCTACATTCTAGTGTGCATTGCATTTATATATTTATAGATTTACAAAGCAGAGTCTAAGAATGAACTATGATCACCCTAACAATTCTCAGCCTGCATAGGGCATCTCCTGCTTCCAGAATAGGCAATCACATAAGGTTTAGAATGAATGTGTAGGTACCCATATGGTAATCAAGACTTACCTTAGGTAAGTATTAATCAAATAGTGTTTAGAGCATCTTAGAGAGTTCTCAGGGCAGTTAGAATACTCTTAAGCCTCTCCTCCCTTGACCAAAAACAGAGATTTCCCTTCCCTTTCTTTCCCTTGTTTTAAATCAGTACTAATAAAAGAAATTCAGCAAACATAGGTACACAGAAATAACATTCAGTAGTCTGTCTTGTCCATGACTCACAATCCATTAAACAAGTCAGTGACTAACATCACTTTAGTAAACATTATAAAGACAAATTAGAAATAATTTCCTAGGTCTTTAAATTTTCTGATAAAGCAAAAAGTTAACAATAAGCTATTTTAACTAAAAGTGTAAAGCATTTCAATTTTTCCTTACATGTATACATTTCTTCTTATATTGTAGTGTCAATAAGCTGTCTTTGAAATATGTACAATACTTCACTTCTTCAAATTATTCCTTTTTCAATTCAGGTTTTGTTTTGTCAAAACAGCAACAATATTTCAAGGGCACAATTAATATTTAGACTGATGTTTCAAATAAATAACTTGACATTTGCCAATTGAGGTAGTTTAGAATGTATGGTTAGTGCAAATATAGCATATATATATATATATATATATATATATATATATATATATATATATATATATATAGTGCATGTTGCAAAAATAAAATGTATTTTTTCGTGTGCTCTAGAGACTGTCATATGCAAGTGACATATATAATGTAGCATATATAGAGCAGATAGCTTATGGATTCAGGTTGTTAAAGTAAGTTATGCTTATTAATCAGGCAGTTTCATTTAAGTTCACAAGTAATTTGGGGACATTTCAGTTGAGTTTCCAGGAATGTGTAGTCCAATGTGAGTAATTGAGTCCACTTTTCCTCATAAACATGTGTTACAATTCATTAAACAAAGCAGAGTCTAACATCTGTCTAATAATCATTATAAAGACAAATAATAGTAATTTCCTAGCTCTTCAAACTTTCTGATATTGCAAAATGTTGACAGTAAGCTATATTAACTGGAAGACTAAAACATTTCAATACTTCCTTGTGAATATACATTTTTAGTTATACTGAGTTAGTGTCAAGAACTGTCTTTGAAATCTATGCATTACTTCACGTCTTTCAAGCCATTCATTTTACAGTTCAGATTATATTTTGTCAAAATGTCAATAGCATTTCAAGGGCACATTTAATATTTAAACTGATATTTTAAATGAATAGCTATCAGTTGACAAGTGAGTTTGTACAGACTGTGAGGTAACTGCAAAGATAACATGTTGCAAAAAGTAATATGTATCTTTTCATGTGATCTAGAGACTGACGATTTCAAGTAACATTTAAAATGTAACTTTTACAGTGCATACACCTTCTGGAATCAGCATGTTAAACTGAGTAATACTTTTTAATCAAGCAGCTACATTTAGGTGCACATGTAGTTTGGGAACATTTCAGTTGTGTTTCCAGGAATATGTAATCCTATGAGGATAAATCATAAAATATTTACACATATTCCTATTATGTATTTATTTTACCTTGCTTAGGTTGTTTTTCATTTTAATAACTAAACAACATTACTTTTTCTTATTATTCGCTATCTGTGAGGCTAAATGCAGTTCGCAGGTTCACAGTATCCTTAGAAACTGCAGCAGTTGTTTACTGTTGCTATGGCAATGCAAATAGAATGTGAAGAAAGCTTCACTTCTCTTAACCAACAGTAAATTTTTCCCTCCTTTTTTTTTTTTTTTTTTTTATATATATTTGTTAATACTAAAAGGAAATAATTCAAAGGACATATGTACATGAATGGAACATTTCAGAGTTAATCACAAATGTGTCCCCAATCCCAATAAGCATAACAGTGGCTATCATTAATCTAATAAATATTGTAATAACAATTAAGTTCACTACTCCAATTAATCTACCTTAAAACTAGATTATTTTAGACTATTATTTATCTATGTATAGACTGAGTTATTAAATATATACAGACTATATTAGTATAGTAAATAGGAGAGAATTTAAAAAGGGAGACAAGATGCAGTTAAAATAAATAATGAGAAAAGAGAGAAGAGAGAGAAAGAAAAGAGAAAATTAAGAGAAAATACATATATATTATGTATGTTGATTTACAGTTTAAATATTTTATGTGCTATATAACCCTCCTTCTGTGAAAGAAAATAACTCTGTTTTACATACCTGAGGTAATGTGAAAACTCTCATGTGTCATCTATTTTTAAAAAATATAGATAAAGATTCCAGTAGTTAGTTACCTTTGTTTTAAAATTCCAAGCAGTAAAATTGGTCCTTTAAAGTAATGTTAAAACAATTCATATCGTAGTAGATGCTTTGAGAGATTTTGGCTGTAACAGTATCAGTCTTTTGCTTCTTCTTTTTGACGTCTGTCCAGACATTTCTTTCTTTTGTTCTCTTGAGAGAAGGTGACATCCAATCCATATCGTCTGGTAAAGTAATTACATTATTAGTTGTAATACATGAAGAGGCTTCCTCTAAGTCAATAAAAGTCTTCATCTCATTGGCATACAGTATTCTTATCTTAGCTGGATATGC
Organism: Protopterus annectens; assembly: GCF_019279795.1. Taxonomy (NCBI): domain Eukaryota; kingdom Metazoa; phylum Chordata; order Ceratodontiformes; family Protopteridae; genus Protopterus; species Protopterus annectens. Next base: position 445,922,949 of record NC_056728.1, on the reverse strand, counting down.
AAGTTGTGCCTTGATGTTATTTTGTTTCAGAAACTTTATCATTGGCCACACTTTTTTCCTTTGTTCCATTATTCTAGATGAATAGTCATTATCAAATCTTATCAGGCTCTGTTTATATTTTAGAGGTGCCTTCCTCCAAGCAGATCTTAAAATCAGTTTCTTGTACAAGTATGAAAGAAATTTGATAATTATACAATGCCTCTTCTAAAACATGCACGCTGATTGGCCAGCCCAACCAGCGTGCCCGTTGTAAATCCCTCAATATACTAACGGAAAAAGGTCCGGTCGCCCGGACTTTTTCCGTTAGTATAAAACACTGTCTCGCTATGTTAAAAGAGTTTAACATAGCGACACAGTGTGTAAAAAGCAACGGAGATCTTGTGATCTCGCTGTTTTTTAAAACTTCGCTATGTTAAATGAGTTTAACATAGCGAGACAGCTTTAAAATAAGCAACGGAGATCTCCGTTGCTTATTTTAAAGCTGTCTCGCCATGTTAAACCCATTTAACATAGCGAGATAGTAAAAGCAACGGAGATCTTGTTCTCCGCTGCTTTTGCCCACAGCTCTGATGTACTGCGAGGCATGCAGTACATCAGAACTGCCACGGAACACCAGACAGCTGTGGAAGGGCAGCAAAGAGGCATTATACAATGCCATTATTTAAGAAAAGTAATTATTTCTTTTCTTAAATAATGTCATTGTATAATAGCAATAACCCACTTCTGGGTGTGGGTAATGCTGGATTTACCCACGGTTGTCTTTGTTTGGTCCTCGGCTTAGCCTCGGGACCAAACCACGCCAACCATGGGTAAATCCAGCATTACCCACACCCAGGCATGGGTTATTGCTATATTATTGACCTAGAGTCAGAGTTAGTGGCAGGTTTCCCAAGAGTTCTGTGCACCCTTTCAATACCAAAGGAAAGTCCTTCTTTTAAATATAAAAAGTCAGGGATCCAGCTTGAGAAAAAGGAAATAATATCCTCACCTTCTGTGTTTTCAGGTAATCCGAAAATCCTGATGTTATTTCTCCTCTCCCTATTTTCCAAGTCATCTACTTTATTAACCAACCAAGTGTTTTGTTTAAGAAGCAGTTCTTTCTGTGTTTCCTCTTCCTTAAGTCTGCTTTCTAAGTCATTTAGAGAAACCTTTATTCCTGTTATCCTTGTCTGGTGTTGTTGCAGCATTTCCTTGAGGGTGTCAGCCTGTTTTTGACTGCTTGTTTTAAGATTTTCTAGGTTCTCTTTAAAATCATCCATCTTCAAAGACAACCCCTGCAGGGTAGATGTCATCTGTTGTAGTTCCTTCTTTAAGGCAGCATCCTGGTGAGAATTCCTTGAGTTGCTCATTTTAACAATTGAATATATCTCCAATCTTTTTGAAAGGAAATTATTTGTAAAACTTCACCAAAGTTTCTAATTATGTAAATTAGTCCTTTATCTATAAGATTTTATAACTTTGAAGAAAAAAAAAGAATATTTTTTCCTGTCTTATTTAACTAGTTATATGGAGCTCTAAAAAACTGCTGCTTTCAGTTAGCCATTCAGGTTCCACCCCTCACCATGGAGATTCTTGATATAACTATAGAAGGCTTTTGTGGTTGTTTTTAGTGTCTGCCACAATTCTACCTTCATAGCTGGCTTTGGAGGTTTTGATGACGAATCTCAACTTTTTGTTGAGGCTAATACAGGAAATTTTCCAGTCTTGTGACTTCACCTTTTTCTGCAACAGTTTCTTCCTTCTGTTGTAGAGTTTATTAATGGCAGGGGATCACCAAATAGGCTTCCTTTTTTTGGAGGAGAGCATCTTGGTTATGTTGGGTATGGTTCGTTACATGCATTGTACAGTGCATTGGTGTATGATTCAGCAGTCATGCATCTAATTTTCCATTGGCATTGGTGCCGTGAAGTTAGCCACCTCTGTTTTTAGGAGTCCAAACTCAGCTTTGGAGAAGTTTTTCATGGTAGATACCTTTGCGGGGGGTGTGGGTGAGATGTGGGTTTCCATGGTGATTAGTTTGTGGTGGGATCTAACCAGGGAGGAATTGAATATTGGTGTAGAGCAATGGTTGCCCATGTTAGTAATAACCAGGTCAAGGATGTTGCTTCCTCTAGTGGGGGTAAGAATAAGTTGGTCCAGGCAATTGGAATTGATGAATTCCAGGAATCATTGAGTCAGTACATTGGTGCATGAGTAGTTTTCCAGTTGATGGTGGGGTAGTTGAAGTCACCTAGTATGAGAGTGTTGGGTTGGATCTTAATAGTTTCCGGGGTGCTTTGGAATGTGAAGTGAGAGTCTTGGGACATGGTTGGAGACCTATAGCAGGCTACGACCTGAATCACCATCTTACCCAATGTTAGTTGTACATGGAGCATCTCAGATGCGTTATGCTAGGCTACTAGTCTGGAGATGTGCATATCCTTTATAAATATGGAGACACCACCGCCTTTGCAGCTTCGGTCCATGTTCTGGGACTGAAAGGTGTGGAATGAGTTATTAAAATCCTGGTAGGCCGGGGTGCTTTCTGCTGTTTTAAACCAGGTCTCCTTTACAGCACAAATGTCGATGTTCTCCATTTTGAGGAGTGCTTCGAGTGAGTGCATCTTGAGATTTAGACTTCTAGCATTGAGCAGCATGACCCTCAGATTGCATTTATTTATAGCTGTTACGGTGATAATTTGGTCTTTGGAACACTACCTAAAAAAGGCACTATAGGTGTGGCAAGAGCCTTAGACAGTACCTGAAAACCCAGGGGTGACAGATGCAGGCCATCTCTGGCAAAGCATCAAGGTCGGTCAATCATGTCATCCCAAGCAGACAGATAATGGATCCCCTTAGAATGACACCAGAAACTTGACCAATTGTTGAAGTCAATCATTTTCTGTTTGTACTGCGGTATCATTCTGGGTGACAGTAGGATGCTGCACAGGGCTAGGATCATACCTGCCTGGGCCACATAATCTGATAACTTCACCATGTCTCTTTTCATGTAGTCCAGGGAGGTGCATCCCAGGTCATTCACACCCACATAGACAATGACAGAGTCATACTTTTACTTGTTGTGGAGTGACCTGAGTGTGTATGCTATGTGTCAGATTCTGGCACCTTATAGACAGCTAACTGTTGCTTTCTCCTTATTCATCCTAGTGAGTGGGACATCAGTGTGCCTCACTATTGAGTCACCTATGATTATTGTATTGGGCAAGCTATTTTGCCTTAGGGGCTTAGGTTGAGGGTCACACTGTGTAGGTGAGCTATGTGTCTTGTTGTGGTTTGTGCTGTGTTGTGGTGGTCGAGTAATTTTCTGCCTTGGAGGTCTTTGCTGTTCGGGTAGATTTCTATTGAGAGCCTCCATGAAGGTGGGTTTGTGTTTTTATGTGAGGGCTGTGATGGTGGGTGTTCTGGAGGGCTATGTGTTCCATGTGGTGTGGTGCAGGTGTTGACCTTCTCTTGACCAGCTATTCCGGTCTTGGCTGGAGAGTGCATGGCTTCCAATTTGGAGATATAAGTGCATCTCTCACAAGTCTGAGTGTCGGGAAGTAAGAGGAGAGGGTTGTCTGTGTACATGAGGCAGTTGCTACACTGCCTCAGAATGCCCAAGTTCACCAGGTTAATAGGAGAAAGCACAGAAAACTGACGTTAAGACATGCCAAGAGGGATGGTCATCATTGCTAAGTACTGGAGCTGTTTCCTTACAGGACAGCTAGTGCTGATAGCACTTATGTGTGCTACAATAATTGCTACAAAAAGCCTGATGAAGTGCGAGGTAAATAAACTAATTAAAGTGCAAGAGAGAAGAGATCTAGCAAGATCTAAGGGAAAAATTGAATAGCAGACTTTCTGGCACCGGTAGTATACTTTAAATGCAGTGCAAGCTAGCACACTTGAGTGTGTAGCAATATTAAAGCAAATACAGTTAAAATAAATGCAGTTAAATGAAGAAAACAACTTAAATTAAGTGCAGAAAGCAGTATAATCAGAAAAAAATCAAAATGGAGGTACTTAAAGTCTCTTTCTCCTTTCTATTGCTCTTGTAGTCTGCAGGATGCCAAAACAGGATCTGTGGGGCTTAAACAAGAGCAAATCCATGCAAACACTGGCTTTTAAACCAGAAAGTTGAAAGGGATAGAAAAACTGCCCAAACAGCCAATGAACTACAATTTCAGAGCCAGAAACCACTCCTCTTGTGGTAGATAGGCTACCTAGTATTTACCACTCCCACTGATTAGCTGGAAGGCTTCCTTCTAACACAGAAAGGTCTGGGGAAATCAGAAGCTTACAAAACAGTCCTGGATACAGCAAATCTGTATATGGACTACTCTAGTAACAGGAAAGATGGGAAACAAGCTTTTCATACACTTTTTGCTGTGAAATGAACAGATATTATTTTACTCACTATAAATTCTTGGCCTACAATATGAACAAGGTTTTATTGTTTTTACGCCATTAAAGTGTTCAAATTTTAAAAGTTTGGCATTTCTTTATTGGATACTTTAAGAACAGTTGTATTGGGTCCAGGCACTAGCTTTCATTTTATTTATAAGGTACGCACAGTAGTAGAAGTAATAAGTGGCATGAATAAACAGTCTAAAGCTGTTTTGCAGACCTATATGACAGGAAACTTAGCTGACAGACTGTTTGCCTTGTAATATATATCCCATGTAAGTGTCAGGCAAGCATAAAGAATGTTTCTGGTATGACACCATGAGTGCTAGAAGCTGAATATTATACCCTTTTTGAATCATGTTGCTATCAAATAACAGAAACAACTCCCTACCTGTCAATATGTTGCACCTAGAAAGATGCCACTGCTCTAGGAGCAAGAAGAAGAAGCAGGCCGGCACAGTGGACTCAAAAGTAATTTGAAAATCTTTGATAAATATAAGAGGGAGCATTAGTGTTGGAGGGAAAATGAGACAGTGTTTCGGTACACCATTAAACAAACTCCTCTGTTGCATCACTACAATGTCTGAATGAGTATCCTTACCCTAATATTCATGCTATCCTGTGTGTGCTTGCAATCATGACATTAAGGTTTGCATTCAGTTGCATGAGGAAAGTGAAAACCTGAGATGGGCATGTCTTGGGTGAGCAGTGTATCATTGTTCTGATGGTCCAGCAGACACATCTTGGGTGAGCAGTGTATCATTGCACTGATAGTCCTGTAGACACATCTTGGGTGAGCAGTGTCTCACTGATGGCCCTGAACACCTACCACAACATTCCCTTAGCTGTTGATCAGGTGCTTTGAGATTTTAATCCTTGTAAGAACAGAACATTTTCTGATATTCTTGTGCACTGATTTTTTTAAGTGCAAGCTATTCTGTAACTGAAGTTGCAGAGCCTTGCAAAAAGCAGCTGATGTATTCCATGACTACCACTGTAAGGTGTATATGGACTAGTAGTTGGCTCTTGCCAGGTTTTGATTAGAGGGGGAGACTACATGTTGTATCTGGTTGAATGATTGTCCTCCAGCCAGAATGCTGTATGCCTTTATATCCACATTTGATCTCACGTATGCTCCCTGATCAAAGAAGCTAAGCTGCTTACATACAGCAAGGGGGAAGGTTTCAGTGCATGTATGACTAACTTGCATTATTTCTTTTGTTTATGAATGTTAGGCCAATAATACTTAGTAGAATAGCTCTCATTTAATATCTGAGCAATATTGCCTTTATTTTTTTTAAATATTTCATCAACAATAAAATTTGTCAGTTTGTTCTTGAATGTCTGAGCCATTTTGCAGGTCCATGTTCAGCTACCAAAAACTACAAAACTTGAATGGTGAAATATCAAACATAAAGCAGCAAAACGTAAAATTATTCAACAATAACAACTTCAAAAATAAATTCATCGAAGAAGTAATGTGATGCATAAGGTAAGTGAAGGAAAACCTTTTAAATTTGGCCTAGTCCCCACTGTAGTGCAATCTAGGAGTTGGTATATACAGCATTGGGGGGGGGGGGCACAGCCCCTAACCTTGCTTGGTTCTGTTTGCGATGTTGGCCGACTATGGCCATTCAATATATTTTTTTGCTGTTGGCTTTGTTCAATAATTTTCCCTTTTGTTGTTTTATATTCAATATTTTGCCATTCGAGTTTTGTAGTTTTCGGTAACCGAACATCTTCAAAACAAACTTTAAATGTTTTCAGCTTCCTCAGGCAGTTAAACCCCTGTATATTCACAAACACTCATTTAAACATACTTCCAACTATCAACAAATTATAAAGGAAGTCCATGTTGGATTGTAACATCCAATACCAGTGAAACTAGGAGACAATCATATGGGATGCATAATGGCTCACTGTCTACCCCATTAACCACAGTGCAGCTATTGAAGTTTGTGCATTTAACTTTCAATGGTTGCATCCTGAGCTTTAGGACAAAATCAAGTTATGTCCTCACATTTCATACAAGTGTTCATATCTCTGGTGCAATAAGAGTTAGTAAATAAATGTAAATGGCAAACTACTCATCACAAAAAGATCTTTACAGTGGCAGTCTTCATTAGATTCTAGGCCTTTAAGTCATAATTAATATAGTAAATATGAATTGTAGAACATTTTGTAAACAACTTATATATCTCAAACTGCATACATATTGTATGCAGCATTTTGTTTGTCTACCTGTGAGCTTTCATATGGGGCTAAGCAGTTATGTCTATGTCGCTTTGCTGTTGAGATGTTTAGAAAAATGTGAAGATTATGAGAATATAAATAAATAGTATATAAACAACAATTAATATCTCTTAAGCAGAATTAGACAGAGGTCAAATATCAGTGCAGTTGTGTTGACAATCAAGTAATTTTTAAGATGAAATGTTTCAATATTAGATGCCTAGAAGTGTCATTAGGATGTATCTGCTGAAACACCTGGAGGTGTCGCTAGACTGCAATGAGTTATACATTGTTGTAAAATACCTCAAATTATACATTGTTGTAAAATACCTCAAATTATAAGACTGTTTAGCAAACCTTTTACTGGAATTAATACCTTTACCACATGATTTCATTTAAATTTGGTTTATATATTTTTTCGTCCACCTAGGCATTGCGCTCACAGCTACAGGGGGTTGCCCCAGGATCAGATCAGACAAGCCCAGGAAGTGAATTTTCACAAGCAAAGTCCATTTCATCTTCTTCATCCACCTGTAAAGTGGGGAGAACTTATTGCTAAGGGTGGGCTTCATTAGAGAAGCTTTGTTTTGATTTATATTTTATTTTTTACATCAGATGTTTACTGCCTGCTGAAGAAAGAGATAGTCTATAAACAGGAATATTTATTTTGGTTTATATTTTATTTTTTACCTCCAATTTTCACTGTTTGTTGGAAGGAGATAGATTTTAGATAGGCAAATTCTAGCCATCCCAAGAGGCCTAGTCAAGTATAAATTCACTCGGACTCTAAAAAGGGTACTCTAGAACTTATTTGAAACTATGCAGCATTAGTTGCAATTTATTGTGCAACTGTTTAGTAAAAGAAGACTAATTTTTATTTATATTTTAATATTACCTCTGATTTTAGATGTTTGTTGGAAGTAAGGGATAGTTTGTAGATGGCAAGATTTATTTGGATTTATGTTTTATTTTACTTTATTTTATTTTCTATCATTGATTTTCAGTTTGTTGGAAACAAGAGATAGAGTTTAGACAGGCAAACTCTAGCCATCCCAAGGGGCCTAGTCAGGCATAAATTCACACAGACTCTAAAAAGAGTACTCTAGAGCTTATCTAAAACCATACAGTGTGTGTGATTTATTGGACCAATTCCAAGAGACTTGCTCTCAATGTAAGTGGCCACTTGCACTCAGAGCAGATGTTTTGGAATCTGGCCCTTGGTCTAAGCATGCTTATAAATAGGCCTTACACCTTAGTCACTTACACTGGGAGCAGGTCTTTTGGAAACTGGCCCAGTCTTTATTTTGATTCATAGTTTATTTTTTATCTCTGATTTTTACTGTTATAATGAAGTGTGACTGCAAGCGTTAGTGAACAGAAACTACTTATTTATTTATTTAGTTATTATTTATTGACATTTTATTACTGGGAAAATCCAGCTGGACAGAAGCCCATTTTCAAAGGAGGTCCAGGGGAAAAAATCTCCAAATTATTACAAAACATTTTAAAAACAATAATTTTACAATCTTCAAAAATAAAACAAAAAGTTTAAATAGTTATAACAAATTAAACATAATATAAAACATTGGTTAAGAATCTGTACAAGGTATATAACAATTATTTAGTACTTAGAGAAATTGTAGACAGTTTGTAGAGAAATTAAAGATAAGTTAGTCTAATAGAAATAGGAACTGCAATATGATGTGAGGGGAAAAACAGGCTTATGGTATGTTTAGAAAGAAATTCAGGCAAGAGAATTTGAGATCAATGACTGGTGTCCAATCTAAGACCAACAACTGGTGTCAGAACCATGGCCTTAAGCTCAATGCAAAAAAATGTGTCATCATCCCCTTTGGGAAAAACCTAGTTCCCATGACTTAACACATCGATAGTAGTCCACTGAACACAGAAGGCGTTATAAGAGATCTGGGCACACAGGTTGACAGCAACCTCTCTTTTGACCACCACATTGCCACTGTGGTCAGAAGGTCCTTCTATGTGGCACATCTCATTATTAAGATTTTGCATCCAGGAAGAAAGCGGTCATTGTCTCCCTCTAACTTCTCCCTCATTAAGCCAATCATTGAGTACAATGCCCCATTTGGCAAGTACCTCACTAAACACCTGCAACAACTGGAGAGGCCACAAAAGTACCTCACAAAGAGGATCCTAGGACTTAAACATTTGTCCTATATGGACAGAATCAAAAAACTCCAACTATTCTCTGTCTCATATCGTCTACTTAGAGGCAATCTCTGCTTGACTTACAAAGCCATGTCTGACCCAGCTCTGTTAGAAAGGCTACATCTAAAGAAATACCAATCTCTTCCCACCACATGCTCCAGAGATCTCAATATCATTACCACAATCAACAGAACATGCTGAAGGGATAGGTTTGTAATCCAGAGACTGCCCTTGCTATGGAATAGACTTGCCATACATGTCAAACAGAGCACCTTACTGGCCCTCTTCAAGAGAAATCTTGATGAGTGGATGGGAAATAGAAAATTCAACCCAGGGATCACTCCAGTGGCTTTATTTGACAGAGGCACTTGAAACTAAGATCGGGTGGCATGATGCCAGGGTAATCCTATGGGCTAGGCTTGTAAAGGCCCCAGGGCCATTAGCCTAGTACATACCTATGATAGTAGTAAGGAAGTAAGTGAAGAAGTAAAGAGGTATAAGGAATGAAAAGGTACTTGTTCACATTTAGGGATATAGTTTATCCTGGTTTTGAACAAGAATAGTGCCAAATCTTATCTAGGAAGTCTTTCAGAGTGATTTTGAAAGATGGGGCTGAGGCCTGATGGATACATTAATTACCTGATGGATCAATTCATGATGTAAAGGACATCCAGCATTTTAATGTAACTGATGCACCTGGTATGGTAGATCAGAGTGATGACTTTATAAATTGCTTCCTCTCATGCAAGGTTACCTCAGTGTACTTAATTTAATATTTAGCTAAGTATTGTTTGTGTGATTTCTTCATACAATTTGACTTAAGTTACTGTTTTAGCTTTTTTGAATTCTGTAGTCAGTGATTTGTATTATTCATTTACTTTAAAATTCATTAATCATTTGCAGCTGAAAATAGATTCCATAAATGAGTATGCCATTAATGATTTGCTAAAGCACAAGTATCGTACCCAGTGTACTAAATGCTATGTGTATATAAAAGTAACACCTGATAACACTGGAGACTTTGCAAAGATTAAGGAACATTACTGTAAGAAAAAAAGAGGAGAAATAGCAAAGCTGACAACATGGCTCAAGTGCAGAAGTACAAATATAGTTGAATGATAATTGAATGCTTGCAAATAAAATAAGCAATTTCAACAGTGAGCTTAATAAAACTAATTATGATTAATATCATTTCTTTGTAACAATTGCTAGAGCAAACATTGCTGAATTAGAAGTGGATGATTCTTCAGCTCTGGTAATAAATGATACACTATCAACTGAAGATTCAGTTATTAGAGGAAGTGAAACTTATATTTGCAGAGAGGATAATGAACATGGAATAGTGTTATGCTTGCCAAAACCAAAATACAGGCTGTGAGTTGGGCTTTAGAATGCCTTAATGTAAGGAAGTATTTTATTCATGTTTGTACAAATGATCTCATCGTCAAGGACTTGTTGACTGTTAATAAGTAACTTGTAGCCTTGTTAAATAATATAACTTGTACAGGTGCTAGGACATAATTTTCACAAATCACATAGCAAATGGAACATTAGGTCAGAGTGAATGAAAATATTTTTGAGTAAATACGGAAATGAAAAAGGCACATTTTAAAAGTGGAAATGTGTATAGCATCCAAGCCTAATTTTGGATGTATGTGTATTTAGATAGGATAGAGTCCAATTGTCAAGACAAAGGAAGAGAATTGTTTGCAGCAGATCTATTGCAGTTTTTGACTAATACAAAACATGATTTTTGCCAGGTCAGAAATGTAACAGTTCAGAGCAACATTTGACGTATCTGTGCTGGTGGTTAATTCTAGGGGCATTACACACACACACACAGACACACACACACACACACACACACACACACACACACACATATATATATATATATATATATATATATATATATATATATATATTTTTTTTTTTTTTTTTTTCTGGACAATTTGCTAAATTTCAGAATTGAAGATAATTTTGATACCTGTGATTACTAGATGTTGATAACAGCAATACTGCAGAGCAAGTAACTGTGACAATAACAACAACCCTGAAACATATAACAATTGTTGGAATGTATAAACTACCAAAGTCAAGCGCTGATAGCCTAGAGGAATTCATTCTTTTTTGCATGAAACAGAGGATAGAAAATTATAGTGGTCGGGGGGTTAAATTTACTGGAAAGAGACTGAAATAATATTTTAATAGTTTAATATCTTTATTGAATTATCAGTTAAGATACATACTAACATACATTTATATAAAAGAAAACATACAATATTAACATGGTCCCAGTTACAAAGATTATAACATATGTTTCTTTGTTGTATGATTATCATCAATTAAATATTACATAAATTACTCAATTCTTGCCTTCCCTTACCTCACTTCTCCTCCAAAACATTATTCTGCATGTATTGTTCACACAATTTCCATTTTTTTCTATGTAACTTGCTCCTACCCTTTTCTAAAGCTTTCATTTCCACTCATTTTATCTCTCTTACAATATTCAGTACTTCAATACAGTTGGTTTAGACATTGATTTGTGAGGAAATTATTTACAGCACACATTCAGGAACAATTGTTGCAGACTGCACAAAAAAAAAAAAAAAAACTACCAGAGAACAGGACAGAGCATTCCTGACATTGTTTGTATCCCTAGGGAAATGACTGTTTCATTATGTCAAGCTTTATCTCAGTTGATGTGCAGTGATCATGGAGTTATAAAGGTTATGTTATTGCTAGATAATTTTGTCAAACTTAAATCTAAACCAATGCACAGAAGATTGACAGCAGACTATATAGAAATAAAACAGCCACTATGTATAACTAAATGAATTGATGTATTCAGTGGCGAAAACTGCAGAAGGAATGTGACAAGCTTGGAAAGAGAAATTGCTTGAATGCAAAAAGAAAAAAAATAACCTGCTTATTTGACAAGGTTAGGAGGATGTATCTCCATTAGAACAAGATAATTAAGATGAGAGATATAAAATAAGAAACTGAAATGAGCAAACTGGACAGACAAACATTGCAAGACATGATCATGAAAAATTTTAAGAAAATGTAGATAAAGACATTTAGCAAATTAGAAACCATTTTATAGATATATAATATGTGGAAGGAATAAATGCATGCAAATTTATGAACTGTGTTCTAATTCTAAAATTTGTTCTCAAACAACATAATACATATGTGTATGTGTGTGTGTGTGTGTGTGTGTGTGTGTGTGTGTGTGTGTGTGTGTGTGTGTGTGTGTGTGTATGTGTGTGTGTGTGTGTGTGTGTATATATAAATATATATATATATATATATATATATATATATATATATATATATATATATATACTGTATATAGCTAGATAGACAGATATTTGGCTCAACAAACTAGCAACATCCAGGTAACTTCAGATACTGAAATTAAATTAGATTATATTGAAAAATAACTATAAAACTTGTCCCCCCAAAAAAGCATAAGGAGAAAATGAAATTAGTAATAATGACTTGAGAACACTTCAGCAAGAACATACAGTACCATTATATCTCTTATTCACTATGTCATTTAAGTGTGGGGAGATTCTTCAAAATTGGAGATCTGTATTTGTTAAATCCACCTTTAATGGAAAGGGGAAAAGGACAAACCCAGAGTCATATAGACCCATAAGTGTACTTTCTTGTTATGGATTAATAATGGAGAAGGTTATTTTGGATAAAATATTTTCAATGTTGGAAAGGTTGAGACTTGAAACCATATATCAGCATGCATATGTTGAAAATAGATCTAGTACCACTTGTAACATTATGTTCTATAACAATATAATAACAGATATGAATGAAAAATTTGTGCTGTGATATAATTTGCATAGAGTTAACTTCATCCTTTGACAGAGTCATACAGAAAATACTGATTGATGAATTAGAACAACTAGGAATTTATGTAACCTTGATAAGATGGACAGCTACATGGCTTACAAATAGGACATGATAAGTATCATACAGCAGTTGGACAGGTGAAATTCTAGGGTACAGTCAGGGTATCCCAAAGGGCACTGTCGTAGGCCCGTACTTATTTAGGTTGTATTTTGCAGATCTGTCTTTTTCATTGGAGGTGTTCTACAGTTTTTATGTAAATGACTTGAAAACAGGCAAACTGATTACTTCTGCTGTAGATATGGCATGTCTCCAAAAGTATGTTACTAAATTGATTATATAGACACAAGACAATAATACGCCGATAAATACATCAAATACTAAGCACATGAGATTTGGGAGACACAAACTGAAGAGTGAATATTTAAAACAGCACACAGTGATTGAAACTGTGTATTCATTTAAACACCATTATATGTGGGTAGAGTTATCCTTGAGTTTTTCTAATCATATCAACTAATCGGTTAATGATAATTATAAATCTATAGGCTGTATAAATAGATTTATAAAATCAAGGAAATCAGAAATGGTTAAACCATTGTTTGTAAGTTACATTGAACCCAAACTAGAGTTTGAACTAACAATATGGAAACATTATAAGAAAGGAAGCATTAGTAAATTGGAAAGAGTACAATGGAAATATACCAGTGGCAAATGTATGTTCGTATGAAAGATTAAAATATCAGAACGTGTATAGTGTCTCATACAGATATTTAAGAGGAGCAAACCAGGGCAGGTGCTTAAGAGGAGATTGTATTAAGTTATATAAGTCATTTAGAGACAACTGCCTTCTGGAATATTCTTGGTTATCAAAGAGTAGCGAAGAATCATCAGACAATGTATGCAGAAGATTATATAGGAATAAAAACTGCACTAATTGGTTCTGTGAAAGAGTAGCTGATGCATGGAATAGACTGCCAAGTTATATGAAAGCAAGCACTACTTTAAATATTTAAAAAAATATGGACAATTATTATGGGAATGATTTTTTTTGGTATATTGGCAGGCTAGAAGGGCATTATTGCCTATGCCTGAAATATTTGTATGCATATATGTGTATATGGCCTGGATCATCCCAATACAACTTATTTACCAATGTATGTTTCAGCATAATTTCAGAATTCATCCAGCCCTCTTGTGTTTTTGTATGATTTCTGCTGCAGATATTGCTGGTCCTGAAGTGAGGTGATCGCTGCATATTTAGCTAGCCCTGCTGATTTCTTTATCCTCTGGGATTTTACTATGCTAGTCTGCTTCATCGTCGGTGCCACACTGACTCTTCATGGCCACTTCATTGGTCAACGATTCTAATAATATCCATTCTTTTAGGGAAAGCTACAGCAGAGTCAGGAAAGGAGAAGTTCTTGTTTTGGAATTTCATTTGCAAGTCTGCAGAGATACTTAGAGTGGATATTCTGTTTTGATAACAAAGTGATCTCATGGAGGTGAAAGCTCAGCTGTTGTGGATCATATTACAGCTGAAATCCTGATACAGTCACACCTTATGTCACAATATAATGAAAGGCCTAAACGCATTTGCCATGTGGAGAGCATACTGTTTATCTGTCCAGATGAGTAATTTGAAGATAATTTGTAATGGAAGCAATGCCCACTGAACTGGCGGTGTAAGGAATGCTGGCCTCTCTCAGTTGTGATGGGGCAGGCTGGTGTCAGGTTGAGAGTCTTTGCTAAGTGTTCTGCAGAAAGGTGGATAAGTCCTTCCTTTTGATTTCTTCAAGCAGCAAGATCAATGGAGGTTGAATCGTTCTTTGTCGCTTTCTGGCTCTTTAATTTTCTACCATACTCTGGTGATTTCCTGATTGATTCTAGAAATGGCAACTACGTGATCTCATGTCTTTTGTGTTTCAGTAGTCATTGATGCTTCCAGATAAGAAATATTTAATGTGCATTTATCAGTGGCTTCCCAGTGGTGACAGCAGCCTACCTTAAGAAATGAAGTGCCATCTAAGGCTTTGTTTATATGCCCAGTAAAGACATCCATTCAGGGAGGTCAGACCGTTGCTGCTGGGAGGTCTGGCCACCCACATTTCTGTGGTCATATTACTACTATCACCTTTTGAAAGTGACCAGCAAACTTAAATTCAGCTTTAACTATTCATGGTAAAAGATCACAGTAAAGGCTGTCTGGTTTGCTAGTTTAGATTGTTAAACTATAACTGATAGGCACTAAATGGATGGATTTTGATTTTAACTTCCAGTGCTGCTTGAGGGTTCATCTTCAAAATATGCTCACTATGCTCTTCTCCCTGAATGTAAGTATTGAATATTAATGCAGCCTTATAGGGGCTTAAGGTTACCAAGCTAAGAATTTAAGAGTTTTTTGAAGCGGGTCTTTCTACTAGTTTAAGCATATGATAACACTCTGGGATGTAACACTAAAATATTAGAATTTTTCATATTAAGTTTAAATTATTTGACTTCATTGTTTTCAAAAACAAAACACTGAAGTGTCCTGTGGGAGGGCCAAGATCAGTAAGACTGTGTTTCTTCCAACAGCCATTATAGATCATGACACTGGGGACCTGGCTTGAGTGTTTTATTTGTAGTAGACAAGCTCACCTTGGAAGGATTAGTTATGTCTGTATATAAGCTAGAAAAAAATGCTTTTCATAACTTTTTATTAATTTGTTAGAAGTTACATTATCTGCTATTGTCAACAAAAAAGTATTTGAACAGGACAAGATGGAATTAATGTAGTAACCGAGTATGGTGTGGGGAATTGTAGTATGCCATGGCTTACTTCCAGTCAGTATAAAAACATATATCATTTTCAAAAAATGCTGTAGCAGCTAGTCAAACTAATAAGAAAGGTGATATTGAAAAATACAGTTTTATATTCTACCAAAGATCTATTAGCAATAATAATTCAGTAATCAAAACAGTGGCTGTGCCTACATCGGGGTGAGATTGTAGTAATAAATGCTATCTGTGGATGGGGGGTTATGGTTAATTGTTGAAGAAAACATCCATCGAACAGCATTTAGTGGTATAGTAATAATCAAAACTCCTTTTCATCATATAGGCTTTATATCATAAACTAAATCATTGAATAATTATAGTTGGCCAACATCGGGATCATCTGATGATGTTGTCAACTAAAATTAAACAAAACTAAAGTTCAGAAATACGACTTCTAAAGTGCACACTGTATAAAATAAAGTACAAAATGCTGTTTATATGTTAATAAATAACAATATTACCCCTTATAAATGTGCAATCCTGGAGTTCTCTGCTTCATCAACAATAATCTGCTGTCTCCTATACAATATAGTTTCCACTCTCACACCAGTACCATTTCAGCCCTCCTTAGCTTCATCACTACTGTAAATGAAAGATGAAACAAAGGCAATCTAGTCTCTTTGTTACAAAAACTGTCTTCCCTATGCTTAAATCCTTACTCAATTACCTGGTTTGGCAAGTTATCTCCCAGGGAGGCCACAGCCAATAAAAAAGCAATATAACATCTCCTCTTTTTCCCTGTAACCACTGATGACCCACCGGGCTCCCATGTGCAACTAACATCGGGCAAATCTTCAGTGCAAATTGTGGCCTGTCCTATCCACTGCTGCCAAATATACCATCCAGTACACAGATAACTCTTCTCTCAACTTATTTGCCAAAACCTTGTATAAATTACAATAAATAACCCAAGAGTCCATCTCTTCCTTTGAGTCATGGCTAAATGATTCAGTACTGTTCCTTAAACTCATACAAGTCCAAGCTAATTCTTTTCACTTCCAACTAGATGTCTGAACAAAAAATCTCACTTTTCTCTAACTTCTTCCAGCCTTACCCAGACTGAATTAGTAACCAACACTAAGATTTAAGTATCACCAGTGATGGAAACCTAAAATTCAATCATATGAAACAAGCTATAAAGAAAAATCATCAAAAACATGGAACAGTCTATCAAACTATAACTCACATAAACTTCTAAGCAAACTGTTAGTTCAATTTTCATAATCCCATCTCTTCTTTGTGCAGGTTCTGCCCACATAAACTTGCAATCTACCCTAATAGCTATGGTTTAACAATGCTACAATAAAATGGCAACATTTGCTGATGATCACCATTTCACTTCTCATCACTGCCTGACTCTTAGGAAAGTACATTGGGTATAACTCAGGCACTACCTCAGAATATCTCAGTTGGTCATTATCCACAAATTCATGTATTAACCTGATAAATGCCCAACATTATGCACGCGCTCGTAGCACTCCTCAGTATGGAGAACGTCGACATCTGTGCAGTAACTGAAATCTGGTTCAAGGCTCCACAGAGAACCCCAGCACTACTGGGCTACAACTCATACCACACATTTCGGCCACAGAACATGGACCGAAACACAAAAGGAGGGGGTGTATCCATATTCATCAAGGATACCTACACCTCCAGGTTAGTGGCGCAGCATGATACCTCTGAGATCATCCATGTGCAACTAACATCGGGCAAATCTTCAGTGCAAATTGTGGCCTGCTACAGATCACCCTCCATGACCCAGGACCACCACTCTGCTTTTCTGGAGACACTGAAAAACATGTAGGTCCTACCGAACACCCTGATATTGGGGGATTTCAATTACCCTACCGTTAACTGGGAAAACTACTCAAGTACAAATTCCCAGATCCAGCGCTTCCTGGAATTTATCAACTCAAATGCCCTGGATCAGCTGGTAAACTCCCCTACCAGAGGTGAAAACATACTGGACCTGCTCATCACCAACTTGGGCGACAGGTGTTCCGCACAGGAAGTCAACCCGTCACTGGTTAGATCAGACCATAAACTAATCACTCTGGATGTCCACACCACAACACCACCCCCAACCAAGGAAACTACAGTGAAAAACCTTTCTATAGCAAACTTCACTTTACTTAAGACAGAGGTGGTAAGTTTCACAGCCCCCACACTAAAGGATAACAGTGTCCAAGATGCAGGAACCTTTACAAATGCACTCTATGAGCACCTACAAGGATGCATGGATTGTGCCATCCCTAGCAAAACTAAGACTCACTCCCCTAAGAGAAGGAAACCAGTCTGGTGGACCTCTGCCATAAACAGGCTATACAATAGAAGGAGGAAACTAGTTCAGAAAAAAAAGCAAATCACTAGAAGGAAAGACATCCCTGATCAGTATCAGTAAGAAACTAAGGTCCCTCATAAAATCATCCAAGGCTAACTTCGAAAGAAAAATAGACAAGGATTTGAAAGATAACCACAAAGCCTTCTTTAGCTATGTCAAGAATCTAAGTGGCAACTCGCAAATATCCTCTGAGCTAGTGAAAAATAGCACAAAATATACTGAACCTACTGATATTGCCAACATCCTGGCAGATAGATACAGTGCAAACTTCACCCCCCCCCTCACCCCCAAAAGCATCCACAACAATACCGGAAAAGTGTAATGTCCTGGAAATCACAGACGCACAGGTGAAAACAGCCCTTTCAAAAGCCAAAAGCACAGCGTCAGTGGGTCCCAGGCTGCATCTTGCACGAACTACAGAATGAACTAACCCCCCACCTAAACACACTGTTCAACCTCAGCCTCTCCACAGGCTATGTGCCCATAAAATGGCACATAGCAATGATTATTCTGCTCCACATAGGAGGGGCCACAACTGACCCTGGTAACTATCGCCCCATAAGCCTGACTAGCCTGGTTTGCAAGGCTATGGAGCGCATCATCATGGAACTCATTAACAAAGACATTGGGAACCTCCAAACACTTTACCCGACCCAGTTCAGCTTTGTTAAGGGCATATCATGCCTACTAAATCTGATTGACTTCTTTGAGACAGTCCCCAAGGCCATAGGTGTGGGGAAGGTGGTTCACACAGCCTACCTTGACCTCGCCAAGGATTTTGACACCATTCCCCACTTGGGAATTATAGAAAAACTCACCAGCCTGAACATAAACCCCTACGTCATGAGATGGGTTGCCAAATGGCTTGCAGACAGAACTCACACGATAAGAATAGCGGGCTCCAGGTCTGACTCTAAACCAGTCACAAGTGGTGTCCCACAAGGCTCGGTCCTGGGACCCCTACTGTTCAGCATATACTTCTCAGAAGTACAGGCAAACACAGGAGGACTATGGCTAGCCAAGTTCGCCGATGACTGCAAACTGGGAGCCATAATTGACTCTCTGGCTGACACGGACATTCTCCAAAAGGGCCTTACTGAGATGGACACCTGGTGTCAAAGTCATGGTCTCAAGCTAAATGCCAAAAAATGCATAGTCATCCCATTTAGGTAAAACAAAACACCCATGAATTACCACATAGGTGGCAGTCCCCTTAATACAGAAGAGGTAATAAGAGATCTGGGGACCCAGGTAGATAGTAATCTCTCCTTTGGCAATCATATTGCCAAAGTAGTTAGGAAATCCTTCTTTGCAACCCATCTAATTACTAAAGGGTTCACATCTAGAAATAAAGAGGTTATAGTGCCCCTCTACTTGTCACTCATCAGACCCATCATATAGTACAATGCCCCATTTGGGATGTACCTCACAAGACACTTCCAACAGCTGGAAAGACCACAAAAGTACCTCACCAAGAGGATTACTGGCCTCAAACATATGTCCTATGCAGCCTGACTGGAAAAACTCCGGCTGTACTCAGTGGCATATTGCTTACTCAGAGGTGATATCTGCCTGACTTATAAAGCCATGTCCAACTTGGAATTGATGGACATGCTCCACCTAAAGAAATCCAAGTCACTGTGAGCCACTCACTGTAGTGAGCTAAACCTCATCACAACAAAAAATAGAACATGCTGGAGGGATAGATTCCTGTCACAGAGACTCCCCATGCTTTGGAACAAAATTCATAACTACATTAGGCAGAGCCCCTCACTAACACTCTTCAAGAGAAACCTTGATAAGTGGATGGGTAACAGAAAATACACCCCTGGAATCACGTCATTGGCTCTTCTTGACAGAGGCTCAGTTAATTAATCAATGGGGTGGCGAAAGCTGACACACTCTGGCTAGGCTTATAAATGCCCTCGATAATTTATAAAAAAACACTGCCACGGCTTGGAACAACTTGCCGATACTTTAATTAATGCCCTCGGGCAGATAGCCTAGTACCTACCTATGAATCTATGAACATAACTCATCTCGAATACTCGAATACTTTAATCTACTGATAAAATGCTACTGATCATCTCCAAATCAAACAATTCTTCTGGAGACTCCCTGTACTCCATGTATGTCTCCACAGGATGGAACTCCATTCTTTTCACTCAGGCTTCTCAAAAAGGCAAAATTCTTTAAACTTCAGGGAAAACAATTCCTTACAGACAGTTGGTTGTGTTCCTGTATTACACCCAGATGGCCCAGTTTCTATCCAACTACAAACTACTACTATATGATCAATATTCACCCTTCACCATTTCTTACAAGGAATTAAGTAGTATACCATTCTTTGTATCCACACTGTATAGCTGCATATGCTGTAATGATCTCACTATAACTGTATATTTTCTATACCTGTACTGGACTGTATCTAAACTGAATTACATCACCTTGATTTGACATCATATGCTCTGCCTTTCTGTTACATTGTATTGTATATACCATTTGATATTTCTTTTATGTTTTTTTGTACGTTCAACTTGTTTCTTGGCACTGAATTGTTTGATTTTCTCCCCGGGCCTTGCTTTAAAGTGTTTTTGCCTAGATGGCTTATGGACTATCCCTATAAAGAAATGTTAATAAATAAATAAATCCATTGTACATACCTTCTACTAGTTAAGTCTGTTAGAGCTTTGTGACATGTTACTCCATCTCTTGGCTTACTGACTCATTTCATCCTTTTCGGACCTTGTGATCCTGTTAACCAAGGCAGACCTTAATTAAACCTGTATTTGGTTTTCTGGTTTATTAATTGAGTTTGTCCTTGAATTCAACTAATTGTTCTGAACCCCCCTGAAAATTGTATTCCACTGTGGGCTCTCATATTTTGTTAATTTTGCCAATTTTTACGAAGACTCATGATTTGCTCATTTATTTTATTACTACTGTAATGATAAAGTGTACTACTAAAGTGGTTAATTATGGGTAATACAATATGCACAATTGCAAATATATTTCACGTTTTTTTTTTCCCTTAAAGAGTGCTTCAAGTGTATGCCTGAGGTTCAGCTGGATGTTAAGGGAATCTTAACAATGTCTTCCAGATATCTTTATCACATATGTAGCACGTTCTGTTATCTCATATGTATCATGTTATGTTATGACTTTATGTCACAGAATATTCAGAACTCCTTGCCATTGTGTCCTGGTCATTGCTGAAAAGGATATAAAGACCAAACTAGCTACCCATGTAATAAAGAAATAAATTATAATTCTATCAGTGCCTCCCATTTTTTATCCTACCAGCTGTATTTCCTGACCAAAATGGCCAAAATTACATTAGCACAAACACATCTGCTCTCCACCCTGCTATCTGCCTCTCCAGTTTTAACTAATCTTGGGAAAACTGTCCTATCTAAGCTAGAAGCATGTTATAATAAAACTGCTAAGTTTGCATCTGACTGCCCATATGGAACACATCATTGTACAGCTTTAAGGATACTAGACTAGCTTGAACTTCCCAACATTATTCTTTGCAACCAACTCTCTGTAACTCACAAAATCGTAACACAACCAACCAGAATTCCTGCATTACAAAATCTCATCCTTCCTTACAGGTCCAGCAGACCACTTTGCTCTAACAATAAGAACTTACTCACCATCTCCAAGGCCAACAACACTGCAGGAGAATCTTTATTTTCCAGCTATATATCTCATATATGGAACTCCCTTCATAACTCCATTCTCTCAATCTCATTGACTAACCACTTCAAGCCATCAGTTAAAGTTTATCTAAAAAATAAGTGGCTATGTTCCTGTACTAACCCCTCGTAAATGCTCTGATACATCACAGTATACCCCAACCATATCCAACTTCTTCCCTGTGTTTAATCTTTTATTCCTACTGGTTTGTCTTAACCTTATATCTTGACATAAGTCATACTTTACAAATAGTACTAGCTAAGTTCAAAGCCTATGTTTTGTTGTCATGATGTAACATACTTGTATTTTCTTATGTATACTACATTTTGTTTACTTCATACTTTATTGATTATTGTAATTCATGAATTAAAATGCATTGTTACTCATGGAGCGTTTCTCCCCGGGCCCCTGCTGAAAAAGTACCTGTGTTGAGTCGGACTTTCCCAGTAAACAAATGTTAAATAAATAAAACAAATAAAATTTATTTTATTTTTATTAATGTTTCATAAGCAGGAACAAAGCTGATCTGACATGGACTTTTTAGTCACATTCCAGGCTACATGTAAGAATAATCTCCAGGTCAGCTCA
The DNA here is from genome assembly GCF_019279795.1 of Protopterus annectens. Classification (NCBI taxonomy): domain Eukaryota; kingdom Metazoa; phylum Chordata; order Ceratodontiformes; family Protopteridae; genus Protopterus; species Protopterus annectens. Next base: position 445,900,826 of record NC_056728.1, on the reverse strand, counting down.
ATTAATGAATCCACAAAACTACTTAAAATGACTTTAATAATGTACATTTTGAGGTGCTATGCAAAACCTTACTAGAGGCTATTCATTGGACAAACTAAATGTAACACTACTGCAGTAATACAAACTTCAGTATGGTTACTGACTGGCAGTAAAAGGCAGGCAGACATACTCAAAGAGATTAAATCTTTCAAGGGTAAAATAAAGCAACTGAAGAGGAACTTGAGTTAAGTAACATAGCATAATGCTGTGTGGCAAGAGGGTTACTAGAGGGTATCTTCTAAATGGTTATAATATAGTGATAGGCATATTTTTAGACCAGAAACACTTACAAGTGGAACCACTTTAAATGGTACGAAACATTTCAACATTTCTACTTTCTCAAACACTTACAAGTGGAACCACCTCAAAGGGTGCAAAACATTTAAACATTTCAACTTTCTTTGAGTACCATAAATGATAGCTGTACCTAAAGGATGCCTTACTCTTTGATTTCATTTATTTAGAATATCCCATGGTGCCTTGAGCACAACAGGACACTCAGCCTCAATAAAATGAATGTCAAACATACTGTAAAATGTGACTGTCATATCTCATATCTCATAGATTCCCATGTAAAAGGAATAAACTTCTCTCAATTAAACTCAGCCCATTAATTCATACTTTCAAGAAAATACTGGATAACTACATGGACGCTTGCAAATTCCAACACAGGATCCACGGCATTCAACCTTCTTGATGGCCAATAGGCCTTAAGCTTGCTTGCCAAATGTACAAACCTGAGAATCTTGGAGAAATTAAGTCTTACCTCCAGAGCAGGCAGTCTTAGGCATGTGTACAAATATTAGAGAAAGTAAGCTGATTCCTTTACTTTAGCCAGGACTCTAATTTTTAATATTACAATAGAAGATTGCCTAATTGTTCATCATGTTTGTGACCCCCAAAGTGTAAAGATGATCCTGCTGAAAAAAATTCTACTTTATTACTTTTCTTAACAATTAATTTTTTTACATTCCTTTATTCTCACTACTCATCTGCAACAACTGTTCCATCTTCAAGTAGCACATATTAATCTCAGCAAATCATTTGCTCTCTACAGCTTAACCATCATAATATACTGCTTATGTAACATTGTTTGATCTTCCACAGTTATGATATATATGCTGTCCTTATAGCAGTTGTAGGACATATACTTTTTTTCTGTGTTTCACCAAGCTGATTTTTCTCCTTTACCGTTAGCAGAATACACCTGGAAATAAGATGCTGCCAGCTCAGGGCTGTATGATTTTGTGATAAATTGTATTGATAAATATTTGTTTCTAAAACATACCTTACACTTTATATCAAACAGTAACCAAACCATCTTAGCTGCCATGGTCAAAGAACAGTATCTGAGGTACACTATACTATAAATTAGAACATATCATATGCTGCTTTGATAACTTAATTTGCAGTCAACATTGTGAGGAAAAATTATGCATCTCACTAAAGAAAGGCATACTAGAAATGCTGATATTCAAAACTAAACTCCATTTGACTAGTTTGCTGTATAAAGTTAGAACATTAGCTCTTGGATGTGACTGAAAAGGATCACTGGAGCAACTCGTTTATCCAGTTAAAAATGTGACAAATAAATAAACAAACATATTGAGTTCAAAGCTCTTATGGGCACATGCTGATTTTTTATGAAATAAGGAAGATGTTTCATCAGTCAAGGGTATCCCTGTGGTTCTCTGCAGTGGTAACATGCTGTATCAGAAAAGTATGGAGTCTGCATTTCTAACTTCTAGATGTAGGTAGTCTGTTGCGTACTGGGGAGGGGGGCTCTTCACTAGCTGTAGGTAGGCTGTTGCATACTGGAAAGGGGGCCTCCACTAGATGTAGGTAGGCTATTGCATACTTGGGGGCTCTTCACTAGATGTAGGTAGGCTGTATCATACTGGGGAGGAGGGCCCTTCACTAGATGTAGGTAGTTTGTTGCATACTGGGGAGGGGGGCTCTTCACTAGCTGTAGGTAGGCTGTTGCATGCTGGAAAGGGGGTCTCCACTAGATGTAGGTAGGCTATTGCATACTTGGGGGCTCTTCACTAGATGTAGGTAGGCTGTATCGTACTGGGGAGGAGGGCCCTTCACTAGATGTAGGTAGGCTGTTGCATATTGCGGAGGGGGGCTCTTCACCACTTAAGCTTGAGTGATACAGAACAGGAAAAACAAACAGTCTAGAAAGACTGTGATTCAGTTTGCAGGTATAGGTATGATTCCATTAACTTTGAGCTGCACTGAATGTGAACAAAGATGTGCCTCGGCCACTAACATCTGCAAACCTACATTAATCAGTAATACAGATTCAGGAAACTTGTTACAACAACGTATTCAACAAAGAGCTCTTTGGAAACAGCAGACTACACTTGACAAGTTTGAATTCCTGGAAAAGCAATGTTTTATGCTTATTGGCTTAGCACATATGGAGTTGAGTCTGATAAAAGGTTCATTAAGTGCTCATTCTTTACAGAAAAATGTCCTTGACTGTGAATCATTCGGCTGTATTAGGGGGTTTGTGCTATTTCAGTCATTCATTTACAACTAGTTTTGTCTTCCCCTGTGACTAAAGTTACTGGAGCACGGATAAGAAGATTAGCCTGCAATTAGACCTCTAACAAATGTTAATATTATTTTGTCTGCTCACTGCTTACGCAGTTTCAAATGCAATACACCACTACAAATATATTTAACCAGTTCATAGGTAAACTATTTACTGAACTTCTCATAGCTCACAAAAAGTACACATCAGATATAAAGAGATAAGTTGTACAATTAGTGTGTTTACTTAAAAAAAAATCAATGTTCAGAGTAATAAGGTGGAACACTGATTATCTTTTAAAATAATACTTCTTCATTTTTACTTTTATTTCACTAAATATGAGTCGGCCCAAATGTTCTGTTCTCTCCATAATGTTGAAATGTATGCCATGTTTGCTGTTTGTGCTGTTTTCTTGACTATCCCATGTATTACAGACCTGTTGTGCAGTGTAATTATAGCCACATGCGTACTTTTATATTAATCTTGCTGCTCTAGTTTTTCACTAATTATTTTCTCACACTTAGCTGTACGTGTTTGATTCTCCTACTAGAATGAAGACCTAAGGGACCCAGAATAGCTGCACATACTGCACTTTTACAAGTGCCTTTGATAAACAGTTTTTTCATCAGCTGTAACAACTCTACTGACTATTGTGCCTTCAGACTTCAGTGCTCAAATGCTTATCTTGATATTGTCTCATAACAACCAGTGGCATTAAATATGTTTCAGAAAGGGAGCTCTGTCATAGGCTTCTATATACGTACAATTTATAAAGTTTGTTTAGCCAAGTAAACCTACTAAACATGAACCAGTTTGCAGGGTAATCCAGGAGCACTGTCTGGTTAAGTACATAGCACAGAGTCATAGTAATGGAAAACTGAGGCTGAGGGAACAAACCCTGGACTATAGGGTTAATCTTTGTTACCAGCTTGTGACTTTAATCCTCTGCACTAAATTGCTTAGTAGTGAAATGGTATGGAATACATATAAATAAAATGTTTAGGTTGATGAAATTTAAAATTATAACTGAAGACAAATAGCACAGAGACCAGTTTACCATCATATTCTGCTTGCTTCCAGTCAAGGTAAAAATGGCGCACTGGATGTTAGGAGGTTCAAGTTTCCAGAGTAGAAGCAGATATTCATCATATACTGTTTGGGACTTCACTGGCCTGTATACAAACACACTAGAATCCATAAGTGTAAAGCTATGGTTCAGTTGCCTAAACAGTTATGTATGTAATAATATAAACTGCAGACTTCTTAAACCTTCCTTTGTGACATAACATCAAGTCTAGTACAGTAGCTTTGTGTCATGTAACAAGACAATCAGGAGTCATCTCATGTTAAAAAAAAAAACAAAATTGCAGATTAGAAACAATAGGAACATGATTGAGAGTCGCGCATGGCTTAAGCCAGTTGTAATGCAGTTTCCACCTGAAATAATAATCTTGTAGCTTGTAATTTATATAATACATGAATTACATCCGAAAACAGTTGTGTTTATTCATCTGGCATCACAGTCCGCTGCAGCCCAGGCAGACTGCATCAAGGACTGTCACCTCCATATGTTATTATCAAATGAATCCATGCAGGGTCTGATAACAGCAGAGGATGTGTTGGACATCTGTGGCATGGGGCTGCACTTATTCGTCCAACGAGTAATATAACTAATCCATTTCATGCTGTGCAGGTCCACTGCAATATCAATCTCACCCTTTGTCCCGGGAGGCCAGTGTCAGGAAACCTTAAGAAAACACAAGGTTAAGAAGAAGCAGTCATGAAAAGCACTGTTCATGAATAAACTATATCAGGAAATTCACCGGTTTCAATGAATAAACGCAACACGCAATCTTTTTTATTTATACTAAGGACTAATGGATACCTTAACACAATTTTAACATGATGTGAAATACTGAATGAGGCACTAAGAAATTCCCGTTTAAAAGGCGCATAGTGTGTCACTATGCACTACGTTTCACCCAGACTAACACCACCACAGGTTTAAAAGAATACCATTTTAGTGCCTGACTGAAAAGTGAAAAAAAAAAAAAACCTTACCTAGTACCTGGCATTGCAGGGTTTCTGAAATTAAGCCACTTAAAGCCCCTAGATATGAAATAATAGATGAATTTAGCCAGCACGCTAAGCTCAAAGTTTGTGGCTAGTTCACAGTTGAAAAATGTAAGACATTCTGGTGTGTAATACAAGGGAGATTAGGTTGCTGTTGCAGGTTTACAGCACAGAAAAGGATAAATAACAGTGAAAAGGTTGTGAGAACTAAACAAACATACTGCCGTTAGTGCAGTTTATCCGTTGTAGCAAATAATGCTATTAAACTCAAGTACAAAGGCAATACTGAAAAAAAATATGTATACTAACTTCTCAAGACATCCAGCTCTACCAGTTTAGTCAATAGAAAGACAAATACATCACTGAAAATGCACACCCTATCTATGTCTGTGTACAGAAGGAAATTACTTCCTCCTCCCTATAAAAGATTCTAGTCACATTTTTCTCTGAAATTTTACATGTGACAGTAGTACACTAAAATTAATGCTCAGTAATTTTCTTGTTATTCATGTCAGGAATTAGTCTTGGTAATGGGGTGCTTGGTAGAGAGGTGGATTTCCTTGTTAGGAGCTAAGCAGTGGATTAACTAAATTCTCCATGGAGAAATTTTGATTTGTTCAAGGTCTTTCATGTTTTCCACAGAGAAAGGATTATGCCTACTTAAAGAGGGGCCTTGTTTAAAAAGCTACAAAGTATTAAGAAAAGGATTTAGGACAGCCAGACCTAGGGCTGTTTAAGTAGGTACAGAGTAGTGAGAGTTTTAAAGCAAGGGATTATTTAAAGCTATAAACTTCAAAAATAATTGGTTTAGCACCACTGGGTCAATGCAGGGTAACAGGCTGAAAAGGCATTTAAGCACAGTTTTATGTTCTTTTTATTTAGGCTAATTATTGCAGGGACTGAAAGCAAAATTCAAAGGAAGGAACATTCTAGCTCTGCACAGCTTGCAGCTGATACAGTAGTCATATAATCTATAATATTTTTCAGCCATACAAATCCAAACATGCTTAAACTGCCTGCATTATCAACATATGCTACGCATATTTCTATTTTTCTATCTATATGTCTGACTCTATCTATAATTCTGTTGTAAACATATATATTTGCACAATATATTTTCATACCCAGTAATATGCCTCTATGTTAGGATGTTAAATGCTACCAATAACACATTTATGACATCAAAGTTCTACATTGACACCCTTGCAAACACTATTTATTACAGTCAGGATAAAAACTCATTTATTCTGAAGCTTTTTTTTTTTTTTTTTTGCAGTACATAGACAATAGAATGAGAACTGTGAGAGGACACTGAAACCTTTGTATTTCTTCTAATATGTTTTCCAGCAGTTGTCATCAGAAAACAAGCAAATGGTTTATTTTGTATGATAGATTTCACTTCATTACCAAAGCATGATTTAAGGAAAGGTTTCAGGAGCTGTACTATAGAATCATTAAAACCAAGATAAGACTGAAACAATAAAATTCACAGCAATTATATGTTTTCCTAAGTAAAACAGCCTCTTATCCAAACTGTATAACTAATACTTTTACTTACATGGTACATTTTATTTAGTTGAAATATAATACACAAATTGTCATTTCTTAGGTTGGCAATAAAGTTCCACTTTAGCATTATCCTTCGGTATGAAATCTCTCAGCTTGTTAGGACAAAATAAATGGTTTAATTTACATAACCGGTACACAATAAATCACACCCGATTATTCCAGACTCTTGGAATTATAAAGCATCTAGTATTAATTGGATTAAAATAATTACGCAACAGTAGATTGACCATCTATTCATTCAGGGCCAAAGCAGCAGTGACATTTGTACATGGAATATAATATCATTTCACAAAATATTATATGCACTGCCAGTTAAGCTACTCGTAGTAATATTCCAATCTCCATAGCTGCATCAGTGGTTTAGCATTACTTTAGCCACAGCTGTTGCATTACTAGTGAACACTGTTCACCAGTGAGAGACTTGTGTTCTATGTTTTGTGCACCTACAGTACAAGTATGGTGGTGTAGTACAAAACGTTTATAGATTGTGACATGCTAAAGTTACACCCTGCAGTCCTTTGTTTGATTCCCTCTGTATCCAGCTGCATACTGTGACCCTGAGAATGCAACATAATCAGGTCACCGCTCTTACATTTCCCCTGAAAACAGGTGTCTGTTCATAGTGGGGTAAGTTAAAATGCATCTGTTATTTATAAGAGGCTTGAAGAAGAGAGGAGGAGTCACACGTGCTTCTGAACATTGTCTGTATCCCTGTGAGCAGAAAAAAAAGTAAGGAGAATTCCCATGACCACAGCAAAATGATAGCTTAATCCTCTGTTGGCCGTGCAGTAATACCTGCGATAGCTGTATATCACAACTGTACTATAAAGATATTCAGCCATGCCTTCTGGTTACACTGCAGACTTTGCATTATTACATAAACAATAATATTAAAGAAAGAAGGCAACAGAACAGGAAGCAAAGCAAGCAGGACGGGCCAGTTCAGAGATGTGTGGATATATATGAGTAATAATATATCAATATTGCTGTCCTTTACCTTCAAAAGTTTGTTACATCACCTAATCATAAATCACTGTCGAATAGTTAGATAGCATTGTCAGAAGACATGTCGGATTGCTGCATCTTTCACCTACATTTAAAATGCAGATTTCTGGGGTTAACTTCATAAAACAGTGTTTGCAAACACTGCAAAAGGGGACTATCTTACATATTTTACTCTGTTACATAAAAAAATAAACACAACTTAGGGGTCTGAGGGCCACAAGATTGACATTCCCTGCATTAGTGAAGATAAATGTAAATATTTCAGTGCATTTCATTGTTAACAATACATATAGAAGGGTATAGTATAGAACAGACAAGTAAATTTGCCATTTATTTTATTTTATGTTATGTACCGTGCCTTGATAGCAAGGTACATATACCTAAGTTTACCGTTTGCATTAGTCAGTGATTTTCTTTGTGTTTGAGTCTTGAAAGCTAACATCAGCACCACATTTTGTATTCCTCCACCAACCTCCTAGGGACCCTGCCCTTTGTCTCCATTACCTTCAACCAATCTGATAACAACCATTTTAATGTCAGCAAGAGTTGCCTTTTAGTCGAGAATGTCACTATTCTATACAAATATATATAACAGAAGGAAAAAATGAAAGTTGTGATACATAGCAATAGCTGACAATTGTGTAAGCACTGTCATAAATGCCTTGTAGTTCTCTGCAATGTTTTAGTTTATTTTAAACTGATGTAATGTGAGGTTCTACATGAAAACAATAGACATTTTTGTTTTACCTTCAAGTCATACAACATTTAGGCTACAGTATATTTTGTACAAATAAAATAATTCTGTTTGCAAGAAATAGAAAGAAAGTCCAGTATAGCTTTTATTGCATGATAATATGGGCTTCTGTGCCCCATGATGATTTTAAAGTCAGTCATATCCAAAGCAGTAGAGGCAGTCCTGAACTGAATGTTGTAGCATATGGAAAGGAAACAGACCACCACATCAGTAAAATGCAAAAATGATCAAAAGTTAGTTTTTGACATATTGTTAAAAAGGCAACAGAGTAATGGCGGCCACTACAAGGGGCAATTTCTCTTTCCTTAGTATGCATTGACCATGAAGTTCTGTTTTTAAGGGGGAGCTTGATGCACAACCTCCTGTACATGGTGTGGGTGGGGGAGGGGGTAAAAGTATTTATTTCTCTAAAAAACACAGTTCTGTTTTGGATGAATGCTGTTTCGCACATTTACTTTTGTGTGATCCATATTCATGCAATTGTCTTTCAAATATGCAGTCCAGATCTATGTGGGAGAGCAAGTAACATTTCCTAATAACTGCCAGGAATGTCCTATGTCAAGTAGAAATTGCATAGGATGGGAGCACTGTTGACATCACTATAACAACATACTGTTCCCATATTATCATCAAGGCAACATCTGGGCCTCACATGAAGGTATACATCAAGAAGAGGTGTCTTTCTAGATTTCCATTTGGACTAGGACTTGAACAATTCCAGGGTATCAGTACTCTGCCCTGGCTCATACAAAACTGTTAAATTTTTTTTCAATTCAGCATGGAAATATTAATTTTTTTGAGCTCACATTCAGTCAATGTAAGTGTTTGTGGCTTTGTTGCTACTTTTTATGTTGAAACTGATCAAGAAGATGAAGAAAGACTCCATGAAGAATGTTAGTGAAGACACATGATGGAGATTTACAAGCCTCATAAGATGGAACCCACACACAGGAGCTCAAAATAATGTAAACAAAGCACGGTGATTAGGACACGTGACCACAACACTAGATTAGAACCTAATATGATTACACTAGTTAAAAAAATGTATTTGGTGGATTGTATTTCTCTGAAGCTGAAGAGAATGCAAGATGTTAGACTCTTTTTGATTCATTCTGATTGGCTTGCAGATGTCCAGGTGGAACTTACCATGGCTAAAAATATTCTAGTGACTGCTGATTTCCACTAAGAACAATTTTCTTTCGGCTTTTCCTTGTTAGGGCTCACCACAGTGGATCGCTGGTCCATAGAGTGATTGGCAGTAGTGTTTTTACAGTGTCGAGTTGCCCGCCCGGCACCCAACCTTCACAGAAGGCACACACACGTACACACATGCACCTACCTGCATGTCTTTGACTGTAGGGTGGATATGTAGACTCTGCACAGAAGGCACTCCAGCCAAGAATCGAACCAGAAAACCTCTCACTGTAAGGCGACAATGCTAAACGCTGCACCACCACAGCCATCCACTTAGAACAACTAAGTTCCAAAATAATCAGAACAATGTACAAGTTTCCCTGGGTTCCCTAAAAAAGAAATAATGCTGATACAATTCCTTACATGAATGCTCAGCTGCATGAATGGAATGGTATTCCACTGGATCAGGTGAAGATTGAGGGCACTCCCACCACAACACCAAGTAAAGAAGACACATCCATTTTTAAAACATATGTGAACTTAAGAAGAGAGTTTTGGCTACTTTGTAGTATCCAGAAAAGTTAATGAAAATTCAAAGTATGAGAGAGTTTTGCAACCAAGATTATTCTGTGGATGCAGGTAGGAAACATACAGCTTTTCTTCTAGTCATTAACCTCTGTAAACAAAACAGTTTACACTGTGGAGAAAAGCATAGAAATAATTAAGGCCATCCAGCAAGATAAGGAAAACCAATGAACAATATCAGCAAAAATGAATGTCTTGGACACTCAAGTTACTGCCTCAAAGAGAGACCATGTAACAAAACTATTCGAACTGTTCACTTGGCTTTTTTAAAAGAATTACATCACAGAAGCAAAATACAGCACTCTTCAATGAGCTAAGAGTACCATTAGCTGGCATGTTTGCTATGGGGATAACTCTATTAGCAAGATGCTTTTTTTCATTTTCTTTACTGGAGCATTAGCATGTTAGCAGTTTACCCCAGTTACTGTGGTTACTTTGCTATACTTGTTGAGATAACCGATATTGTGACACCCTGATGATAATGTTCTGAATTATTTATGCATTTAAGTGCTTTTTGCATCCTGAAGAAGGGGGGGCTTGCTTGGAACACTGATGTATTTCTTAATGCGTGATGTGGAAAGAAATGTTTCCCATGAATGGATGACTTCCAAAAGGACTTGGGCATGGAGTAACATGCTACATTGAGCATGAACAAGTTCAAAACCAAAACATCCACCAATCCTCACTAGGGCATAGTAGAGCCCTACACCAGATTCTAAAAGAGGACTCAGCCTTATAGCGCCAGTACACTTATGCAAGAAAACCAAATGATATTTTTTTCCATTAATTCTATACATTGCACAGGCCTTGCCTGAATTTCCTCCTCCAAAGTTGCTTTTTCCAACATTTCAAAAGAGTGTGACTGAATTTATATGGAAAGAGGAGAAAACAAGGATAGCCTTCTACCAAATGTATCTGGAAGTTGTCCACCATTAATGGAAGAACATATAAAATTGTCTTTAGATTGCATTAAAAAAACTCAATGTCTGGATCAGATGGATTGAAGGGCTCTTTTTTGACAGGTATAAGTGATTGTTTGTGCCCTTGTCTGGTTTATTTGTTTCAGAAAGTATAACTGAAGCTTTTGTTCTAAAACTAAAATTCTAAAAGTATAATTAGATGTCAGCATGAGCCACTTTATAAGTGAGTATAAGGACATTATGGAATCGAATCAGAAAACATGTTGCTAAATAGATAGTGATAGATAGATAGATAGATAGATAGATAGATAGATAGATAGATAGATAGATGGATGGATAGATAACTATAGATAGATAAAGATAGATGGATATAGACAGATAAATATTGGAAAGCACAGGCAAGGAGATTACCTCGTATGCCCACAGTGTTTGCACTGGAATGGATTTAGGAAAATTAATGGTATTATATAGAAAGCAGAGACACAGGACTGGTTAGATGAGTTGGCACTTATATCTATGTCTAGACAGTAGGGCAGGCAGGCAGAGGAAATACTCAGAATGTTGGACACTCTGCCTTAGCTGTCATTTTTGGAGCACCGTGAAGCAATTAATGGTCATTTACTTACATGAGCCTCCTATGAAGCAGGCGCTGATAAGGATAATGAATCAGGTCTGTTCTTCAAAGTCACTCGCTGGCAATAAGCATGTTCAATGCAAGTTAGTGAACAAAGAGACGACCTTGGGCACTGAAGATTTCAAAAATGTAGGTAACTGCATTTTGTTTGGGCTGCAGTTCATAGTTTAGCACCAGATATCTTCTTGGGTATCTTAGCATTATAAAGTGTGTTTTTCATTTTGTTTCTTTTCACCTGCTGCTCTACATTTTTCATTCTTACATTTGTTGTTGAAGATGTGTGTATGCATTTATGTGCTAACTGATAATGTCAGTTTTTTATTGTACACTACATGGACATGAATAACTACTATGATTGCAAATGTAATGATTTGTTGCAAAAGGCATATCAATAAAAAGGGTGGCACAGCAGTGTGTAGAGTGGTGTCGTCACCTCACAGTAAGATGTCCTCCAGTTTGATTCTCATGAGGCTTGCTTTATGTGTGGATTCAGCATGTCATGCCTGTGTTTCCATTTTCTAAAGGCACTTCAGTTTCCACCCATAAAAAAAAGTTGTGTAGCAGGTTGATTAGTAACTCTAATTTCTACTAGGTGTGCAGAGACAGTGTGTGTGTGTGTGTGTGTGTGTGTGTGTGTGTGTGTGTGTGTGTGTGTGTGTGTGTGTGTGTAGCAGAAAGGTCTAAAAATCTACTTCCATTCCCATCTTGCCCAGTAAATGTCACAAATGGCAGTGTCTATTCATTTGGTCACTGTAGGAGTCATATACAACTCATAAGCATGCATGGATGGATGGATGTATATCAATAAAAACTGTTTTTATTAAAAAAAAAAAAAACAAAGAAGAAGAGGCTCCTTTTAATCAGTTTCCAGTTTGTATCATGAATGTCTGATCCAGCAACAATGGAATATACCTGATGCTCACATGTGGCAAGTGAACGTTCTGTGCCAGACCACACATTTACTCTGGGGCTGCTATCAAAGCAGGACCTCATTGTGATGACCAAAACAAACCACATAGCATAGTTAGCTGATACCACTGGACAAGAGTGTACAGTAGAAAACAGTAATAGCAGAAAGGATACACAATGGGGAGGGAGTGTGCACAGTAGTAATGGCAGAAAGGACACACTTAGTGGGGAGTGAGTGTGCACAGTAGTAATGGCAGAAAGGACACACTTAGTGGGGAGTGAGTGTGCACAGTAGTAATGGCAGAAAGGACACACTTAGTGGGGAGTGAGTGTGCACAGTAGTAATGGCAGAAAGGACACACTTAGTGGGGAGTGAGTGTGCACAGTAGTAATGGCAGAAAGGACACACTTAGTGGGGAGTGAGTGTGCACAGTAGTAATGAAAGACAGTAGTGATAAAGATGTGCACCTGGGGCAAGTATGATTTGTAGCCTGCCACTCCACCCATGGTGGGCAACATGACAGCTCACTGGTTTCATGAGAACTACAATAAAGACATGATGTGGTGATGCATGGATAAGCAGCAGCAAAGAACTTGGTGCATCTGGCACCCAGTGGTAAAAGAGATGATAGCACTGGCCAGGATAATGAATAAGACATACCACCTACATCATACATCATGCAGAGGGCTCTGTGCAGGGTTGCAGCATGCAGACACCATTTGGTGAACCTATACATATTATAGTGGGTGGCAGATGCAGGTATAATGAGCATGTGATGAATGTTTCCAAATGTTAACCTTATGCTCTTTGTACAGTGAAAGTGTCATGATATAAGCCTCTCCTCACACCAAGAAAGGACCATATAGTATAATAGACAGTACATACATCATAACACTCATACCACTCAACAACTTCTGAACAAAGTCAAAACTAACAGGGGAGCAGAGGTCTCGAAATAGGGATACATTTTAAATATCATTCTAATGCACTTAAAAATTATTAGAACAACAAATGTGACATCAACATGCATTTACTGGACAATACAATAAATACAAAACTCTAAAGTCTGGCATTACTTTGACTGTGGTTTACCAGAAAATCAAACATTTTATGAGGGGAAAAAGCAAAAACTTCAGACAAAACTAGGGGCATTCTGCAAAATCAGGGACAGTTCAGACGTATGGTATATGTTATGTAAAGTGTATATAACACAAGGCATTTACACACAGAAAATATTCATAACTGCAAAATTTCATTGTTTGTGCAAATATAAGGACACACAGAAGCACACATAGAGACACAAATGGACTCATTACTGCTGGTGAGGTCAATAACTATAACGAGATGCATGTGTCTGTATCTGCATTCAAATTTTGCATGCATTACTACACATCCTCGGCCACATAACTTGTGCAACACTAAAAAATAGAAAGTGATAAGGATTTTATCACTCACTATCCATAACAGACCAAGCACAAATAAGGTAGATTGTTCATCACTAGGTAAACCAACACCTCCGGCATCATGAGGCATATAAACAGCTTGTGCCACTGTGGGTACACCAGAAAAAGTACGGCAAAAAACATGCAATGTGCTTCTGTACCATGTGACAATACATGGACGTGCAAGAAAGTGTTATGTTCCTACTGATGGTTATAGTTATATTCCTACCTGAATATACTCCCAAGTGCACACATACACCCTCCCCCACAAACAGACACAAACATGCATGTACATGCACTCTGTCTCTCTTTCTCTCTCTACATATACATATTTGTATGGGTCTATGGCATTTTAGAGAATTATGTTTTATTTGAACTTTATTTAAACCACTGCTGAAAAACAATCAAAGTCATCTTTATGTAAATAATTGAGACTCATTATGATGGATTTAAAACACTGCAATGTGAGTTTTTATTTCATATATTTGTTAACCAGGTAAGCCCACTAGTCACAACTGTCTCTTTTCAGGGTACCACAGGAACACTGTCTAGTTACTTGACTTGCTTAAAATCACACAGTAGGCAAATGGAGTTGGAATGTATCAAACCCCATACCATTCACTACCAGATACAGCTTGTTAATAGCACAGAGCCTTAATCCACTGTGCTAACTGCTAGAATATGGCTGTGACCAGCCACAGTAGGTTGCTACCTAATCTGTATAATCATTACTTTTTTTAAATTATGAATGAGCACCCACATAGTGCAAACATTACAACAAAGAATTAAGACACTAGGATGTGCTTGCAATGCATATCAAGTTTCAAAACAAGTCTGATTGTGGAAATATTTATTTGTTTATTTATTTATTTACTTACTTACTTATTTATTTACTTATTTGATATTCGGTAACAAGGAAAGTCCATCTGGGTACAGAATACTCATTTTCAATGAAGGCCTAGAGAAAAAAGCCCCACACAAAGAATGACAAAGAAGAATGTCAAAATACAAGACATCAAACAGTGAGAAGGAAGAAAAAATACCTATAGATTATGAAAAATATAACGTCAGATACAGGAATTCTACAAACAGTAAAAAAGTGCGTCATTAGATATAAAACATTAAACATTGAAAACAATTATACATGCAAAAACACACATAGATTATAAAATACAATATTTGGATGTAAGAGTTTACAAGTAATAAAAAATCCATAGTTAGATATAGGGTATTGCTAGTATAAGAAAATAAATTGTGAAAAGATTGATTGGAGGAGGGAGAGAAGGAGGAGAGAAAAAGAAAAGAAAAGTGACGGTAGAGAGTTCTTGGTTGAGGGGCTGTAGGAATACTAGGAGAACAGAACGAAAAAGGAAGATTAAATAAGATTAGGGGAAGAAATTAAAAGACAAAGAGATGAAAGCTAGGTAGGTAAAGAACATGAGCATAACCAAGATTTGGAAATATGCTTTTTAAAGAGGGACTTGAAAATTTGGTAGTGAGGGACTTGTCTAATATTAGGTGGCAAGTCATTCCAAGATCTGACTATGCAGTAAGAATAGAGACTGTGGCCACTGGATCTCAGAGGTTTATAGACAGACAGAAGATGTTTGTCAGAAGATCAAAGCTCACAATGAGGAAGATCGTATTGTAAGATGGAAGAGATGGTTGTAGAAACTAGGGGGTTGTAGAGTAGTTTGTGAGTTAGAAGTAGCTGGTTTATGTGTAGTTGCTGTGTAAGCTCAGGCCAGTTATGCTGTTTAAGAGGTAGACAGTGATAAGATTTTTCAGGTTAGGCAGTGCTGAATTTTGCTATTTTGTTGTAACATTTGTCAAGTTTGAACTTCAGGGTGGTGCTTAGGTTGATTAGAATAGGTGAGACATAAAAAATGGAAGGTAAGAGGTATGTGGTGGTGAGTTTGGCTCTAGTAGTGTTTGTTAGGAATTGTTTAGTCCTATATAACATGTCAAGTTTTTGATGGGTTACTTTGACAGTATTATTTATACACAAGTCAGATTTGAGATTGTCGTCAATAGCAACGCCTAGTAGTTTGGTATGAGGAACAACATCTAATGCTGTATTGTTTAATGATGAGATTTTGAAGGATAGCTTGTCCAGAGAATGTTGTTTAGGAAAGAATAAGAGGAGTTTAGTCTTCTTGGGATTGAGCAGGAGCTGGTTATTGGTAAGCCAGATTTTGAAGGAATTAAAGGTGTCTTGTGTGAGTGTTTGTAGTTGAGTAAGATTGTTAGAAGAGCAGATAAAGGTAGAGTCATCTGCATATTGGAGTAATGTTGTGTGTTTTGATGCGGATGAAAGGTTTTTAATAAATATGTTGAAGAGGAGAGGGCCTAGAATGGAGCCCTGAGGAATGCCAGTGATGACTGGTAGATTGGGAGATAGAGAAGCATCCCATTTGATGGCCTGATATCTGTCAGATAAATAACTGGAGAACCATTTTTAAGGTGTTGTCTGTAGAGCCAAGGAAGGAGAGTTGAGATAGGATTCAAGAATGAGAGACAGTATCAAGTGCTTTAGGCAGATCGAGGAATAGGGCTGAGATAAATGTGCCCATGTCACGGGCTTTGTTTATTGACTCAGAGAAGGATAAGAAAGCTGTGATGGTGCTATGTGTTGGTCTGAAACCATTCCAGGTAGGAGAGAGAAGATTGTTTTCTAATTAATGGTGAAGGAGCTATTTATGGATGCAGTTTTCAAGAATTTTGAATATAGGTAATAGTATAGAAAGAGGTTGGTGAAGAAGAAGTGGGATTGTCAGAGAGATGAAGAAAGTAGACAAGTGTATAAGGAGATGAGGTGCATGGCAAAGACAGAGGTGGTGAAGGCTAAGGATAAGGCGTATGGCGAGTTGTATAAAAGGTTGGACACTAAGGAGGGAGAAAAGGACCTGTACCAATTGGCTGGACAGAGCTAATAAAGATGTGCAGCAGGTAAGGGTGATAAAGGATAATGAGGGAAACGTACTCACAAGCGAGGAGAGTGTGTTGAGCAGATGGAAAGAGTGCTTTGAGGGGCTGATGAATGAAGAGAATGAGAGGGAGAGAAGGCTGGATGATGTGTGGATAGTGAATCACGAAGTGCAGTGGGTTAGCAAGGAGGAAGTAAGGATAGCTATGAAGAGGATGAAGAATGGAAAGGCTGTTGGTCCAGATGACATACCTGTGAAAGCATGGAGATGTTTAGGTGAAATGACAGTGGAGTTTTTAACTAGATTGTTTAGTGAAATCTTGGAAAGTGAGAGGATGCCTGAAGAATGGAGAAAAAGTGTTTTGGTACCGATTTTTAAGAATAAGGGTGATGTGCAGAGCTGTAATAACTGCAGAGGGATTAAATTGATCAGTCACAGCATGAAGGTATGGGAATGAGTAGTGAAAGCTAGGTTAAGAAGGGAGGTGATGATTAGTGATCAGCAGTATGGTTTCATGCCAGGAAAGAGCACTACAGATGTGATGTTTGCTTTGAGAGTGTTGATGGAGAAGTACAGAGAATGTCAGAATGAGTTGCATTGTGTCTTTGTGGATTTAGAGAAAGCATATGACAGGGTGCCTAGAGAGGAGTTGCGGTATTGTATGAGGAAGTCGGGAGTGTCAGAGAAGTATGTAAGAGTGGTACAGGATATGTATGAGGGTAGTGTGACAGCGTTGAGGTCTGCGGTGGGAGTGATGGATGCGTTTAAGGTGGAGGTGGGATTACATCAAGGTTCAGCTCTGAGCCCTTTATTATTTGTAATGATGATGGACAGGTTGACAGACGAGATCAAACAGGAGTCCTCGTGGACTATGATGTTTGCAGATGACATTGTGATATGTAGTGAGAGTAGGGAACAGGTGGAGGAGACCCTGGAGAGGTGGAGATATGCTCTATAGAGAAGAGGAATGAAGGTCACCAGGACTAAGACAGAATATATGTGTGTGAATGAGAGGGAGGATAGAGGAATCGTGAGGATGCAGGGAGTAGAGGTGGCGAAGGTGGATGAGTTTAAATACTTGGGATCAACACTTCAGACTAATGGTAAGTGTGGAAGAAAGGTGAAGAAGAGAGCACAGGCAGGATGGAGTGGGTGGAAAACAGTGTCAGGAGTGATTTGTGATAGACGAGTACCAGTAAGAGTGAAAGTGAAGGTCTACAAGAGGGTAGTGAGACCAGCTATGTTATATGGGTTAGAGACAGTGGCACTGACAAAAAGGCAGGAGTCAGAGCTTGATGTGTCAGAGTTGAAGATGTTAAGATTTGCACTGGGTGTGACAAGGATGGACAGGATTAGGAATAAGTATATTAGAGGGTCAGCTCAGGTTGGAAGGTTTGGAGACAAATACAGAGAGGCAAGATTACTTTGGTTTGGACATGTGCTGAGGAGGGATGCAGAGTATATTGGGAAAAAGATGCTAAGGATGAAGCTGCCAGGTAACAGAAAAAGAGGAAGGCCTAAGATAAGGTTTATGGATGTGGTGAGAGAGGACATGCAGGTGGTTGGTGTGACAGAGCAAGATGCAGAGGACAGGAAGAAATGGAAACAGTTGATCTGCTCTGGCGACCCCTGATGGGAGCAGCCGAAAGAAGAAGAAAATAGCTATAGGCCTGCAGTTAGCTATTTCAGTGGAATTTCACCATTAGGAAGTGGGATAATGAAGATCTTCTTCCAGAGATTTAGGACATAGTTTTCAGTAATATAACTATTGCTATGGCATTTGTGGCAATTTTTAGGAATTCACTGGGGAGATTGTCGGCAGAAAGAGAGCAAGGTCTAAGTTTACTAAACAACTGTTTAATAACAGATTTTGGAACAGGTTTAAGGAAGAAAGGATATTGGCAGGAAGTTGCAGGAGGTGAGTTGGTGGTAGAGGTAAAGAAGTAGGTATGGAATGCGGAGGCAGTGTCAGTGTTAGAGTGGTTGGTAGTAGGCTGAGGTTTTGAGTTAGTTCCAGGTTGGAAGATGTTTTTGATAGATTGCCAGAATTTCTTTGGGTGAGATGTAGAGGTTTGCTGGGGATTTAAGTAATATGATTTTTTTATCTTTGGTGACATGTTTTTTCACTAGATTGCACAGTTCTTGATAGTGAGACTGGTTAGTAGGGGATTTCTCTTTCTGGTAGGTTTTCCAGGCTTTATCCCTGTCATGCATGATAGATTTGGTGTGAGTTGATAGTGAAGGAGAAAATTTATTTTTTATTTTATTTCTTCTGTGGGGAGCTAGACTATTTTATATATCCAGGAATATGGTGTTGAATTGGTCAACTTCTTCATCTAAGGGTAGGTGTTTAAGAAAGTGCCAATTTATGGAGCTTAGGATATTGGTAAATGTAAGTGGGTTAAAGTTAGTTAAGTCATGGATAGTTTTATAAATATGCTGTTTGTGAGACTGTGAGACTAGTCAGGTGGTACATGTGGGATGATGGTTACTAATAGCATCAGGAAGTGTTGTAGTTTTGCAGAAGTTACTAGATTGGGAGACTAATATCCAGACTATGACTGAGCTGCTTTGGCTGAATTTGTTGATAAAGGTGGGGTGCTGCATTAATTGAGAAAAGTCAAAGAGATTGATAACATTAATGGGGTAATTTGTGAATAATTTCAACTAGTCGATGTTAAAATCTCCAAGGATAATAGTTTCATGGGAGATGTTGGATGACACCCAGGATAATATGTCTTCAAGAATAGATTGGTTGTTTCCAGGTGGAATGTACAGTGTGATAATACAGAGGTTTTTGTATTTATTTAACTTAAAGTTGCCAATAGTTAATTCAACATTGTTGAAGCTGGGAGTGGGCTGGTTAAGGGAGGGGTAAGGGAAAATGTGATAGGTAGACTATAGCAATGCCTCCAGCTTTTTTACTGAGGCAATTTGTCCTTTGCATATTAAAACCAGAGGGGAGGATTTCAGAGTTTTTGATGTGGGGGTTAAGCCATGTTTCTGTAATAACCAGTATGTCAGGAGAGTCACCAAGGCAGTATATGTGTGAAACACTAGTTTATTTAACATTAAACACTGTCAAAGTAAAACCAACTAAAAGCTTTCACCAAGAAACATGAATTGGCTTCATCAGAGTCATTCAATTATGATGCAACTTCCTCTATATACTCTAATTACTTAAGCAACTATTCATGATTTTGCTTGCATCAATGAAATTACCCTGATTAAACATAAAGGCATACTTCCCCTAATTATGTAATGTACACAATAACATGCTGTAAGCCACAATAATAAGTACATTCAAGATAAAAATGTTAGTAATAGTACTAATAATGAACATAATAATATAAAACATACTTAAAAATAAACTTAAAAATTCAAAACATAGTTGATCTGTTTGTTGCACTCAGATAACTGTTTTCACAGTACACTTAAATTAAACCTCTGCTGCCCTTTGCTTCAAAAAGGGAGCTATTGAACAATAATTATTCAAACCTAGCTTGCAATAAGCATTTAGTCTCAGATGCCATTTAGTTTATATGCCTTTTTAAAGAAAAACCTTCCAATTACATTCATTATTCAAGCCTACTGGAAACAATGCATTAAACTTTAAAATATACAGGGTTTCTTTATACAACAGTTTCTCTTTTACATCCCCTCCTCTTTATCTCTTTGTTCTAAAATACAAGTGCTCAATAAAGAAGGATCATTATTATGGTGAAGACTAAAGTGTAGGGCAGCAGGACTTATAAAATACTTATTTCTAATGTCCCTAACATGTTCTTGGAGTCGCAGCTTAAAGACTCTTTTTGTTTCCCCTATATAAAATAAATTGCAGGGGCATGACAATACATATACCACTGATTTAGTAGCACAAGAATATACAGATATAGAACAAAATCTAGTTCCATTAATTTTTTTCAAAATATCTAATTATTTTAGGGCAAACAGAGCACCTTCCACAAGGGAAGGTGCCGCATTGAGCAAGATGTATATTTAACTTCTCACCAGGTTGTATAAATGTATCATGTACCAGCATATCTTTAATATTTCTACTTCTCTGAAATGAGATACATGGAACTTTATATAAATTCTTCACACCTTCCTTATTATTAAATAAATAGGGCCAATAATATTTAATAATGTCAATAATTTTATGACTCCAAATATTACAAACTGTTACAAAGTAAACCTTTCTGTCACCTTGTACTCCATCTCTATCTCTATTATCATAGTTTCTCTTTACAGAAGAATCAGTATAGGGTGAGTAAAAATCTAGCAGTTTTTGTATAGAGTTCAGAATTAACATTTCATCATACCCTTTAGGTCTAAAAGCAACACAAGTATTTAGAATTTCCTTCTCTAAAATATTCACATCATTACATAATCTGCTCAACCTTAGTAACTCATTATAGTGTAGAGCTTGTATAGAGTGTGTGTGGGGGGTGACAACTCCTACTTTCTAAAATACTGGAGTCACTAGTACATTTTCTATATATATACCAGTTACTATAGTATCACCACTTATTTCTAAATTTACATCTAAATAATTAACTGATTTGCCCATTTGCAAACCATCAAATTCCACTTGAAACGATTAATGTTTAAACTATTAATAAACAGGGGGGCTAAATCAGCACCTCCCTTACATAAAAAAATCAGGTAATCTATGTACCTGCAATAAAAAACTACAAAATTATTTAAAAAGCTAGATCTGTAAGGAAATTCGATTTCAAAAAGGCCCATAAATAAGTTGACATACATGTGTGCAAAAGATGCACCCATGGGAGTTCCTTGTTGTTGATGATAAATACGATTATTAAACTAAAAAAATGTATTTGTTAGACAAAAATGTACTAATTCTATAACATAGTTACTAACAGGACTATCTCCCAAGAAAAACCTGAGAGCTTCAATTCCTAACATGTGAGTGATACTTGTATATAGACGTTTTACATCTATTACCATCCAGTAGTAACCCTTCTCACACTTCACATTTTTCAATTTATCCAAGAAATTAAAAGTATCCTTAATGTAAGAATTAAATTTAACTACATACTTCAGAAGATACGAATGTAAAAAAATTCCAGTGTTGTGTAAAAATAATTTAAATTAATTTGTTGAAATTCACAACAGCTTGATGAAAATCACTGTCATTGACTTCCCTGTAACCTTTTCCATCAGACAAGTGGTCCATGCACATTTTAAGATATTGTTTATAATGCATTACAACAATTTTTCAACCCTTGTCTGAAGGTTTTATGACAATATCTTGTCTATTGCACAAACTTAATAGTGCTTGCCATTCACTTTTACTCCTATTATATAATACATTTTTCTTTTCAGTAAAAATTCCTTCATCATGTTTTCCATAGCAAAAGTAATCATTTTTGAGAAATGGACTATAATTTGATTAGAAAAGGGAGGGATAAAAGTGCTTGTATAAGAAACATTCCCTGTATCTAAAGTGCAATATGCATTAACATTATCTGTAGAATCTATAGAAGAATTACAAGAAAATAACTCAGTTTCATCATCTTCACTAATAGACACATCTATTAACTCATTCACATTATCACAATCAATATCAGACTCATAATAGTTAACTAAATGCAATTTTCTAACTAATTGAAAAAAATCAGCTTTCAAAAAATGTGCTCTGGGTAGAGCAGTAGGGAAGAACTTAAGCCCACATTGTAAAATGGACATTTCCGTATCGCTCAAGTCCACCCCAGACAAATTCAAAACTGAGTTATATAATTCACACCTTTCTGTTTGTTTAATAATAGTACAAATGTGTTCAGCATTAATATGTAGTCCTCTTACTCTAATGTTTGAATTGTTGTGCATCTCTATTCCCATCGAAGCGACGTTTGTATCAGTAATTCTGTTTCCCTTGTTTGCCTTGGACACGAAAAGTGTTATTCAAATATCCTGGTTATCTCAGTGCTGGTAAAGGTGGATATTCATTATTCTCTGCATCCGAACCAGCCAAAGTGTTCGCCCCATCCGTTGAGTAGAAAGAAACATCCTGCCATCTTCTAGCTTTACCAGAAGTGTTCTTATAACCTCCGGATGAATTGTGATTGGTTGCTTTCTTGAAAGCCATACCTGAATCATAATCACGAATGTCCCATTGCAATTTGTTGATTTTTCTTTTTATTATATCATTGAAACTTTCTTCTAGCTTTTCATTCAAGGAGCAAAGCAACTGCTCAAACCGGGAAACACCCAGCTGTCCAGATAAAACATCACAAGCAGGTACAATATCCTCCTTCACTTTACGTTGCTTTAAGCTGTTTTGTTCTACTAAAATCAGTAGCCATATAACTTGCCTTCAAGAAATATAGAAATTATATATTGAAACCTAATGTAGGCAGGGTTTGTAGTTAACTTAGAAAAAAAAAGTCAATTATGGCAGTAGAAGAGAAAAGTAATAAAATAAAATTATATGTAACAAAACATCATATATTATTAAACAGACCCATAATAGAAAGCTGTAAAAAAGGACATAAATGAAGTATGACACAGATTACAAAAAATCATTTGTCAGCATTCTTCACTTAGGGATTATGGCATGCTTACACATACATAGCAGTCACAATTGTAAAATGGTAAACCATTTTTTGATGGAATTATTTCTAGATTTCTTTAGATTTTAACTGTTTAAGAATGAAGTGATAAATGTTTTAAATTATGCTCTTTAGAACATTTGATTGGTTGTTTTTGAATCATTTTAGGAATTATTGTAATTTTAAAAATGGTTGTTTTTTTAATATATTGATTTTATGAAGCCTCGCTTTGAGGGATGAAAGAACTTAATCTATTAAACTTTTTCATTTGGTTTTAGCCAGTGGTACCAAGTGTTGATTTCCATATTAGGAAGTCAACAAATACCTGGGAATAGATGAAAGGCCAGCAAATGAAACATGAACAAATGAGAGCAAAGCCTAGTAAGAAATAGTTTAGAAGAATAAAGGTAATACTGAAACTGTATTGGCATCTAGGAATAAAGTTCAAGCTATGTGTTAGTTTGTTGTTCCTATTCTAACATACAGCTTTGGCATGATTGACTGGACTCAAAAAGCATTGGATCAGTTGGACAAGAAAGCAAGAAAACTGTTTCATGCTTATCAAATTATGTAAAAAACATGACTACATATCCCTTGGTCTGAAGGGGGTATGGGCCTTCTTGAACTTGACTATGTGCTAAGATCTGCAGCTATGGGTCTGCATACATACTTGATGACATAATCAAATCCAAATATAGGGAAAGTTCTAAACCATGAAGGAAAATAAACCTAAAATTACATTTTTTTTTTCATATTAACAGAAGCATTTTGAAAGAGAGCAGAAATAGAAATTAAACCAGAAGTAGACAAAAAAAAAACAGGTGGCAGGATAAAGTGCCAAAAACAAAAGAAATAATACAAGGAGCATGGCCAAAAATAGGAAAGAAACTTGAAAAGCTCACAATTATAGCAGCAAGTAGAGAGGACTGCTGGAACAACACATGTTGATCAAGATTTGATACATAAATGGCTAAGGAGAGGCAAATTTACATCAAAAGATGAAAGGTTAATTATGGCAACACAAGATAGCAGACTATGTATACAGTTTTCAAAGTCCATAGAAAAAGTGAGAGATACAGACAAATGTAGTTTCTGTAGCACAGAACTAGAGATAATTGCACATCTTGATGCCAGCTGCAATAGACTTGTAGCTGGGGGTCAGATTGCTGAAAGGCACAGTAGTGTAATATAGCAATAACCCACGCCTGGGTGTGGGTCATGCTGGATTTAGCCACGGTTCATGTGGTTTGGTCACGAGGGCGAAGCCTGAGTGGCCAAACAAAGCCAACCATGGGTAAATCCAGCATTACCCACACCCAGGCGTTATGTATATTCTAATGACATTATTTAAGAAAAAAAATAATTACTTTTCTTAAATAATGTCATTGTATAATGCCTCCTTGCTGCCCATCCGCAGCTGTCTGGTATTCTGCAGCAGTTCTGATGTACTGCACAAGCGTATGCCTACGCAGTACATCAGAGCTATGGGCAAAAGCAATGGAGAAAGCAAGATCTTCGTTGCTTTTTACAAACTGTTTCGCTATGTTAAATGGGTTTAACATAGTGAGACAGCTTTAAAAAAAAGCAACGGGGAATCGCCATTGCTTTTTTTAAAGCTGTCTCACTATGTTAAACTCGTTTAACATAGCAAGACAGTGTGAAGCAATGGAGATCTTCCATTCTCCGTTGCTGTAAAAAAAGAGTTGTAGTAATGGAAAAAGTCCAAGCGACCGGACCTTTTTCCATTACTATAACTCTGATTTACAACGTGCATGCTGACCAATCAGCGTGCACGTTTTTGAATATTAATGGGGGGTCATTGAATAATAAGACTGTTACAATGGGGATTGTGCAAACACTACAACATACAGGTATCAGAGAAGCACTAAAAGCATGAACCACAAAAAGTTACTGAAAATGGAGACGTGATGATCACATGGGATCACTTGATACTGACAGGAGAGATAGGAAAAACAAAAAAACAGACTTTGTAGTCAAAGAAAAAATGTACAAAAATAATCATTGAATTAACTTTATCTAGGAATTATAGTGGTATGTGTACTGAGAGATATAAAGCTATAAAATACTGGGATATGCAAACAGAAAGTATGGCGATCTGGAATAAAGACACCCAGATAGTTCCAACAGAAGCAGGTCAACATGGTTAATAAAAAAGGACATTCAACATAACTAAATATGCTGCATATACAGGTAACCCCATATGAACTGCAAAAGGAAGTAATTATGGATGTATCTTGGGCACTGAGAAGAGTGATCTTGGCAAAAATCAAACTCGGAAGTAATATCAGTTTCATCAACCTTAATTGTACCATGACTTAAGAATGGGGTCCAAGCCTGGCAAGATATTAGAAACCCTAAACTTAAGGAGAAATTTAAAAAGGAGAGAACCTATTTTGATGTTGTAAAAAATAAATATCATTTACCCTGAGCACTTTTGCAAGCTAATTTTGGAAGGATTAGAGGAGTAGCACTGTCGAGGTTTGATTTCCTTTAATCATTCCTATGGTTTTCTTCTCCTTAATAAGCTTTTATTGTATTTGAGAATCTATGTAAATAAAACAAAAACACAAATGTGATGCACGTCAACATCAAAACAAGAGAACCTCCATTAAAATTAAAAGCACAACCCACAAAGAAAAAATAATTCAGGGAGCAAAGCCCCACTGCAAATCCACGTGACTGTTTCACCCCCTCTCCAACAACCTCTTTACTAAATACAACTTACAACTGTAAAGAAAGAGCAAATACTGGGAAACAGATAATGTGATCCCACGCCTCAACTGCAACATATCACCATAAATCAGGTAAAACCAATAACCATTTTTTTTATTTAACCGATAGATTACAGTTACTTAGTCTTCCTTGCTGATAGGTTTCTACATTCAGGAAATGAAAGAAAACCTGTTCTACTTGGTACCTGTCTGCTAAGTGCTTAATATTGGCTATAAACCAATTATTCTGTTATAAATTGTCCTGAAGGTGGGAGGGTCACTGTACTAGAATTTATTGCTAAATATTCCCTCACTATTCTCTCCTCTTTCACTCACTCACCAACGTCTTCACAGTACAAGTATGTATCATGTATTATTACATTTTTGTTCTACCACTGTGTAGAACAATGAACAGATCTTGATAGTGTGTTGTATTTATATCAATTTCATTCAAATTGTATAAGCTGTATGTATGTATGTTGAGCCTGTGCTCTTTAACAAGTATGTAGTGTCATTTTCTGGAGTTTTTACACAATCCCAGGAATGTTACCAAGTGTAGGTTTTATATTGTGCTTCTCAGTTTAGTGCTGTGTTATAACTTGCTCTATACAGCTCTCTATATACACTGTATTATTGTGGTTCTCTATCAGTATACCTCCTGCTAACCTTTCAGCTTACATTCATAAACGTTCTTATCTCTCTAGTCTTATACTTTCTCCATAATCCCTTGCTCTGACTCACTGTGGTCCTTCCTCCATCACTCTTTTTTAATAAGTATTAACATTATTGCTTCAATATAACATGACATAGTTGATTTTTTCTCTTTTCTTTTCTTTCAGAGCCTGGGGTCACTACATTCAACCCAGGTACTACTGAAACTTTGCCACAAGGGCCAACTCCCAAACATTTTCACTGAGAATTTTGTCTTTATACAATGTAAGCAAATTTTACTTGAAGAACCTTGCTGTGTATTGACTTAATCTAGTCAAATGCTTGCTTGCCTGCACTGGAAATTAGTTTTTAGCATCCCCCCGACAGTGTTGTCCTTGTACTCTAAGGTAAGGATCGCTTACTAAGTTGGCCACTGTCCTTTCTTTTGACCAGTAGATTACACTGTATATGCCAGTTACTTAGTCTTTCTGGATGATAGGTTTCTGCATTCAGGAAATGGAAGAAAACCTGTTCTACTTGATACTTTCTGCTAATTGCTTTGTATTGGCTATAAACTGATTACTGTTTCTTATAATTTGACCTGTGGGTAGAATCCTCATCTAATCCTTACCCTCCCCAACAGCCAGATATCACCACATCCACTTTAACCTTCAAATCTGTGCACAGTTCCTGTATAAAGCTACACTTAAACATCTCAAACAGCACTCTACTTTAGCTGATGACTTTCTAAATGATTGCCTTAAAATAGCATCCGATGGCATTGCCTACCATGCTTCAATCCTTATAAATAGATCAATTCAGGAATCCCATGTTCCAACTCTCTGGAAAATGTAGCACAAAGGAGGTAATTCAACAGACATAACTAACTTTAGACCTATAGCAATCTTATCCCTCTCTCCAAAATGCTTGAAAAATGTATTCAAAAACAATTGCTAAACTAACAACTGCAGGAAGAACTCCTATCCTCCACACAATATGGTTTCCACCCTTCCCATAGTACCAACACTGCACTTCTAACCTATATAGATACTGTCAGTAAAACAAGGGATAAAGATAAACTAGTCCCCTTATTTCTAGACATGTCTAAAGCCTTCGACACAGTATGCTACAGCAAACTTCTACTTCATATGTCTTCATTAGGTCTCTCTCAGCCTACCCTTCTATGGTTGAAAAGCTACCCATCCAATATTTATCAATCAGTAAAATGGCACTCCAACCTCTCATCATACCTCCCAGTCACCACGAGTGTACCACAAGGCTCTATCCTTGGTTCCTTCCTCTTTAACATTCTCACCATTACCCTCCATACAGTCACATAACAGGCCTCTCTAATACAGTACACAGATGACTCCACACTCATTTGCACATCTGAAAACTTTTGCAAAGCAGATTACAACCACTTACGGGATGGTATAAATAGCTTCACTGCACTTCCTTCTCAGATGGAACTGGCAACTATGCTGAGTTCTACACCAGTGCTTTATACAAACACCCCTATAACTGCATTGACTTGGCCTTCCCTGATAGGACCAAAACAAGCTCCTCAAGGGAGAGCAAACCCGCCTGGTGGACAACTGCCACTGACAGGCTTTACAATAAGAGGAAGAAATTGCTGTCTAAGAGTAAGAGGGAGCGAGCCCTAAACTGGAAACACTCCATCCTCAGCTTAAACAAGAAAATAAGGCTTCTTATGAAGTCCTCCAAAGTAAACTATGAATCCAGATTAGCTTCCTCAACTGAGGACAACCATAAGGCATTCATTAGTTACATCAGTAACCTAAAATGGAAGGCCCAGATTTGTGTCAAACTGGTAGTTAATGATAGCACATGCACTGAGCCTGTGGGCATAGCAAACCTGTTGGCTGACAGGTTCTCTGAAAACTTCACTCCCCAGTCCCCAGTCCCCACCACACATACCGCATGACATCCCTTCCACCTGCCCTCTACCTTGTATCTCTAAAGAGCAGATCATAAATGCCCTCTCTAAGGTCAAAAATACAGCATCTATGGGACCAGATAACATCCCAGGCTGCGTCCTACATGGGCTCCAACAAGAATTAACACCATCGGGTACTCTTTTCAATGATAGTCTAAGCATCAGCTTTATAGCTGAATGGAAAATGGCCACCGTTATTCCCTTGCACAGAGGTGGTGCTTCCTCTGACCCTGGGACCTATAGGCCTATTAGCCTTACTAGCCTTATCTGCAAGGCCATGGAGTAAATCATCATGCTACCTATCGACACAGATACAGGTACTCTGCAAATACTTGACCCTACTCAGTTTGGATTTGCCAAAGGGAGATCATGCCTGTTAAACCTGGTGGACTTCTTCAAGACAGTCACCAACTCCCTGGAAGAGGGGAAATCTATACATATAGCTTACCTAGACTTAGCTCAGGTGTTTGACACTATCCTCCACTCAGGCATCATTGACAAACTCACCCAACTAGAATCAACCCTTATATTGTTAGATGGGTCACTAACTGGCTCACTGATAGAACCCATATAGTCAAACTAGGGAAATCCACCTCCAACAGCAGACCTGTAACCAGTGGTGTTCCACAGGGATCAGTCCTGGGACCTCTATTGTTTGGAATCTATTTCTCCGAAGTACAAGCAAAAACTAAAGGTCTGTGGCTGACAAAGTTTGCTGATGACTGCAAACTGGGAGTGGTCATAGAATCTCCAAATGATTTCAACATCCTACAAGAGGGTCTTACACAAGCAAATGATTGGTGCCAAAGTCATGGCCTTAAACTCAATGTAAAAAAATGTATTATTATCCCTTTCAGTAAGAGTGATGTTCCTGCCAACTACCACATCAATAGCAACACCTTAAGTATGCACTCAGTGTTAAGAGATCTGGGCACACAGGTTGACAGCAACCTTATCTTTGACCACCATGTCTCCAGAGTGGTAAGGAGGGAATTCTATATTGCTCATCTGTTAAGTAAGGGCATTGCCTTCAGAAAAAAAAAGAAGTTATAACCTCCCTGTACTCTTCCCTCATCAGGCCAATAACTGAGTACAACACCCCTTTTGGTATTTTGGTATGTACCTTTCCAAGCACCTGCAGCAATTGGAAAGACCACAAATGTTCCTCACAAGGAAAATTCTAGGTCTTCAGCATCTGTCCTATGTGAATCATCTGAAATCACTGTCACTTTATTCTGTTTCGTACAGACTACGCAGAGGCCATCTCTCATTTGCATACAATGCAATCTCTGCTCCTACTTTACTGCAAATGCTGCATATCCATAAGTCAGATGGTACATGGTTCACTCACTCTAAAGATGTTAACCTGGTATGTGGCATTAATAGAACCTGCTGGAGGGCCAGATTTGTCTCCTAGAGGTTACCAGACCTTTGGAACACATTCCTACTTCATGTTAAACAGAGCAGCTCATTGGACCTCTTCAAACGCAATCTGGACAATTGGATGGGTAACCTTAAATTCATCCCACGGGTTCCATCTGTGTCCCTCTTGGACAGGGGCAATAGGTGCTGATCGTGGAAATAAGGGTATGACTTGGCTTGGATTGTAAGAGCCTTAGGGCCATTAGCCTAGTAACTTCCTATGATCCTATGATCGTATGGCACCTCCAAGAAATTACCAGGAAGCTTTAACAGCAACTGAAACATGTCTTTTTAACTCACAACTCATGTTCTACCCTAAAAATAAATAAATAAATAAAATTACTACTTTTTCCCCAGCTCCCTCTCCCACTCAATAACAAAAGTTAAAGTCCTCTCTCTTGATAATCCAATCAGTGAAGTCACTTCTCATAGCAAATTTGATAGTGGATGATAAACTTAATTTAGACCTGCATATACAAAACTACATTAAAAAAAAACTCATCCAAAACTAGGGATGCTTTGTAAAGCCAAAACCTTTCTCACAGATGCAAATAAAGCTACACTTGCCACTACGTATCTCCTTCCCACACTTCTTTATGGTGCTCCCACCCTTTGTAACCTTCAGGCATAACAAAAATCAAAACTTGAGCAATGCTAGAACAAAGTTGCTAAACTTACAGCAAATAACCCTTTTAAAATCCACGATTATATAGCAATAAAAAAAAAACTAAACTGTTTAAAACTACCCTATCAGCTGACATGCACACAGCTTCTTATCACCTATATAATTATCTAGAATCCATCTGCTTGTCCAGCACTAAATAACCTTCTGCACAACTATGTTCCTAGTCTGTCAGTATGATCCAATGACCAAAAACTCCCGTCCGTCCACCAACCCATCAAATCTGCTGGACATTGTCTGTACTCGCACCGTGTTGCTAAGGGCTGGAACTCCTTATCTCTATTCATCAGGTCAATACCCTCCCACCCATCCTTCAAAACCATTTTGAAAGATTCTGGCCAAAATCTGTCTCTGTTCTTGAGCAGCACCAGGATAAACTATATCCATAAATGTGGACAAATACCTATTCATACCTTACATCTCCTTACTTTCCCTTCTTCACTCACTTTCTTACTTCTGTCAATTTCTCTCCCCTGACCTTCTCTCTAAATATACCATAAACCTGTTTTTTTCTCACTTCCTAGTGTAATTCCTGTTTGTATTACACTATTTTACATCTAAGTTTACTATAAACTGGCTACAATTTCTGAAACTATTAAATCATTGTCATGTAACTTGTATCCCTAAATCTAACCCCAAACCATGCTCCCTAATCTTAATTCTAAATCCCTTAGACACCCCTTGTACCTAACAGCCAAACTCCTACTCCATTCCATTTCTTCCCCATGGTTGCCACACATACATTACTTGAACTCAACTAAGTGTCCAAGTGGCAGCTCAATCCCCCCCCATACATCTCCCAAATCCATAGTCACGTTTGAGTGCGAGTGGCAACCTGTACGAGCTGACAGATGATCAGACAAGTTTCTGGCTGTGAGACTGTGATGCATGAATAGCTGGGACTTGAGCAGCCAAAGTTGATCTAAAAAGACTGACCTTCTCAAGCCTTATTTAAAGCCTCACTGTACAAAACAGTAAGACAGCCTCTCAGCTAGTTCCTTAACATAGTATATGATTTCAGACTGCATGAGCTTTTTCATTTCCATTCTGTACTGAATCTACCTTATTTCCCATGTTATAAGACTGACTTTAAATACTGCTGACCTTCGTTCAAACTGAGGACACAAATGCTAATTGAGAATTGCTGCACCTTCTTTATCCATAACAACTGTGCACAGTCGTTCCCCACTAAGACTGATTTTCTCGTATTGTGTCTGCATTCTCTTAAGTATGCACCCAAAACATATCCAGTCCTTTTGAGTATTCATTTTAATTAAAGGTTTTTACTACACCCTTCCATACTTCATTTTTTAAATAATAAATATACCTTTTCATACTTTTCTTCTGTCTCTATCTTTATCCCCCAATCTCCTAACTATCCAGTCTATCATGAAAATGGGTGCATGTGAATTACATAGTGACTAAATGAAAGCTGTGACTTTAAGGAGATTAATGCATCATGTGAACTTTTTCCATGGGCAGTTCAGGAATAGGAACTTTCTAAACATATACCCTGTGTAATGCCTTTTCACTCATACAACTTAACTTTGTGTTTGCTTTTTGGTGGATGTCTACTGTATGATGTCTGAATTAAAATGACTTTGGCATCAGCTGATCTATTGTTCTTTTGCTCTGATGTCTGGCCTGTTGAAGTATTTTTCTGTAGTTTGACAATTCCTCTTACAGGTGCTTCCTTGGATGTCAAGGTCATGTGTAAGAACAGGTAGGTCACTTTTTTCTTATTTTAGAGTCTTATATTTTCAAATTTAATGAATTTTGTCCCAAATCTCCCTTTCACAAATATTTCCCCTTTTCTCTGAACCACTGGGTCCTACAACTGCATTTCTTCAATTTTTGGTTTAAATGTCTAAAGTGCAAGCACCAACATCTTTGGAGATGCATGGAAACCTGTTAGAAAATGTAAAGATTTGAGCTATTTTTCACTGTCAGTAGATTTGCAAAAAAGGCAGAAAAAATTACTATACAATGTTTCTTCTTGTCACAGATGAGGGAGTAATCAAAGGAGAAAGAAAGAAGATTTCTGTTTTGAAAGACAGGTTTATGTGTTATAGTGAGACAGAGAATTTATCAGATGTAAGGCATTTATTTTTCACTAGAAATCAAGGGTTGTGGGAATCATTAGATGCATGATTAGAACATGGGGCATAATAGTTGGAGTTTGATGACGTTCATGACTCACTCATAGCAGGTAGAATTGTGTGTGAAACTGACAATGATCAACTCAGGGGAAGACTAGTATAGGAAGCTGACTAGACACTTGATAAATTACTTGATGTGTGTAGAATAAGTTGACTTTCAATCATACAACTTAAAAGCATGGCTGACAAACAAGAAATATGTAAAATAGAGGGTGGCAACTGGCAATAAATTAGTAAAAAGTTACCACACAATGTAATTAGTATAGCTATGGACATAAGAAAGCATGCCAAAGTTATAGGTAGATGAGAAAGAGCTATAAATTGAGTCTGTAGGATATGTAGGGTCACAATAGTTTTGCAAGGATGTGTAAAAGTCAAACTAAAGCATTTTAACAAGAACCATAAATAAAATAAGACAGAAATGTGTATGGGTATTGTTGAGCTGCATGCTGTGAGTGCAGCACAAACTGTTAAGAGGCAGCAATGATGATGTTTGACCAGAAAACCTTATGGTTAAAAGTAAGAGAGTTCTGTTTGAACTTGCTACTGGTGCAGAATGCAATTTATTGTCTGAATCTATGTTTAAGGCACAGGAGTTTTCAAATAATTGTGTACACATCTCCATGCATTCCTTTGGTATCCTTATGGCATAAACAAGCCTATGTGACAAAATTGGGTTAATTGTGAGTATAGCAGCAGAAAATTCAAACTGATGGCCCAGTATCCGTACATGGAAAAGCACATAAAGGAGCCAGACATAATGTCATAATGCATGTGCAACACTTGGTTTTATTAAAAGATTATATAGTGTGAAGTTACAGAATGGTTCACTTGTTATCACAATAGCTGTATGTTAAACAAATGGTCAGAGTGGTAAATCTGATAAAACTGAACAAGCATTCTGATGAGTTTTGTCACAAGAGCAGTGAGCAGCTTACACATTTGTAAGTATCCTGTGATAGCCTACACATTAGTGAAGCATCCTGTGATAGTCTCCATATTAATGAACTATCCTGTAAAAGTCTACACATTCATGAAGTATCCTGTGATAGTCTACATTACACATTAGTGAAGCATCCTATGATAGTCTACACATTAGTGAAGTATCCTGTGATAATCTATACATTCATGAAGTTTCCTCTGATAGCCTACACATTCATGAAGTATCCTGTGATAGTCTATACATTTGTGAAGTATCCTGTGATAGTCTAAATATTAGTGAAGTATCCTATGATAGTCTACATATTTGTGAAGCATCCTGTGATAGTCTACGTTACACATTAGTGAAATATCCTGCGATAGTATATACATTCATGAAGTATCCTGTGATGATCTACATATTCTTGATGTAGCCTGTGATACTCTACACATTAGTGAAGTAGCCTGTGATAATTTGTATATTAGTGAAGAACAGCAAGTTGTAAATTGGGGGATCTAAGTGTACTGATTAGACTAGCAGAGGTGACAATAGAAGTGCTATTATGAGTGCTTCACTGAAGGTTGAAAAACATTGTTTTCAGTCTGTTGAATGTGTATCTCAAGTTATTGATTATGTTCTGCAGAAGTGTTCTGACCTGTTTATTGGTTTACAAGGAAAGCATTGCATTAAATCTTTCTGGATCATTCCAAGTCACACAAAGAGTTTCATTTCTGCCAACAGATAGAAATGAGCAGAAATGAAAGCACATGGATGCTATTAGAATCAGGATTAAGCAAGAAGAAGGACTTTACCAAGATGATTGCTCGCTAATTAGCAGCTTAACTTCAGCTGTCCCAGTGTGAAAAAAAAATCTAAAATACAAGGGCCAGGAACTCTGTCA
Source organism: Protopterus annectens (assembly GCF_019279795.1). NCBI lineage: Eukaryota > Metazoa > Chordata > Ceratodontiformes > Protopteridae > Protopterus > Protopterus annectens. The sequence goes on along the minus strand of NC_056728.1, from coordinate 445,866,297 downwards.
CTTTTAGTAAATTCAGTTACTGGCTAGTAAGTACACTCCCTGGATGCCAACAAAGATGAAACTAAGACAGCCTGAAAGAAAATATACTATAATAGGTGAAGAGAAAACACTGACTGGGAAGAATCCTGCAGCTGTTCAGCAAAAAGCAGTTCAAGCTCCAGCTTTGGTGCAAGACATGACTTCCAGTAACCTAGAGGAAAAAAGTAAGTCAAATGTGCTTAGATATGATTAAATAAAGAAAACACTGAATAAGCATATCAACTCAAATAACAAAAGGCTGTAAAATGGAAGAACTTTAAACAGATATTCAGATGTGCTGATAAAACTGCAAAAATCACAGGTCAAAATGAAGAAAATTCTAGCTGAGTATGACACTGCTCAAGAGGATATGTTTCAAAAATGGTAGAATTAGAGGACAGAGCACACAGGAAAAATCTGAGATTCTCTGCTGTACTAGATAAACTAGAAGGAACAAACTATTAATTTTATGGAGGCACAAATAAACAACTAGACTGGTATTCCACATCAGGAACTGTTACCTGGAAGGGACACCATGCACATGCTCCAAATCTGGCCATGAGAAAACAGCCAAGACCTGTATTCATAAAGATGCAAACATTACAACAGAAACAAAAAACAGTTGAAACTGGCAAAATTGTGGCAAAAGGCATGAAGTTTTAAAAGATGGAGACAGTAGAGAGTTTGTGAAAAGTGATTATTGACTGTACAAGTGATTATTCATTGGATACCATGCATAAGAGAAACAAATGTATTCCAGTAATCAGGGAAATTTGAGTGTCAGGTGTCAGATTTAAGCTGCTGTATCCAGCTGTCTTTGAAATATTTTCCGTAGAGGACCAAAGTCAATTTTATGCAGAACATGTTAAGGAGGAAATACAAAAGTGCGTCCAATACAAACTGAGCCAATAAACAGAAGGGGACTCTGCCACTCATTCTTCTGAAATAAAGCACACATAAAGACTTTTCCAGTGAAACATTTTCCAGTGTTCCAAAAGGAAATGCTTGAGAAACAGAGAAAAGTACAGGAGATGACTAGTAGAATCTGGAGTATCTTGAAATTGAACCAGAATCTGGAGCTGGGAGATGGAGATGAATCGGAAGAAGAACCAGCAACATGAAAATTAGTGAATACATGTGAGACTGCAACGTATCTATTGCATTTGTAAAATAGGACTATATAAGAAAAAGTGGAAAGATTGGACTTTTGTTGACTTGTCTCACTTCATGCCATTAATGTTTGGAAGGACACTGATGGGAGAGGAAGAGGAATGAAAAAGGCAACTGTAAGTAAAACAATTTCTGTTCTTAACAGAATTTCTATGAAACCTTTCATGATGCAAATTGCATGTTTTACAGTAAAGCATTTTTAATTGTTCTTGGATGTGATAAAGGTACTAAAGTCAACAGATGCCTTTTTCTCTTTCTTTCTTTCTTTCTTCTTTTTGGTATTAAGAAATGTAAGTATTACAATGCAAAAATGAGAAAAAAAGCACTAGACAAAAGCCTGTTTGAGTTAATAGGCTGCAATCTTGGGTTGTTGAGGAGGGGGGGTGCAAAAGTACACAAATCGTAATATATGTAGAGATGACATTTTCTCTTACTTTTGCTTAAGTGAATGTCTGGATTAAGAACATTGGCTTAATCCAACAACACGTTTTAAGTGGAAACAAGTAAATAAGAGAACACTGAATATAATGAAAAGTTTTGCTTTTGCAAATCATAAAATAAACATTTCAGATTGTCTTTAGAAGCTTGCAGCTGAGGACTATATTTTTATCTTCCATTTTCATGAAGACAAGGTAATAACAGAACAATAAAAAGATATAACACTGGTTTCTTTAAGGCTAAAAGTTCATGTTTTCTTAAAGCACGCAAGTTGTTTTCACATCTGGAAGAGGAATAAAGAAAAAAAAGAACAGACACCAGTGTAAGTAGAAGAACAAGATAATGTGCATCTTAGCATGGATAACCTAATTTTTAGATTAATTAAGGCCTAACTTTGCAGCTGTCTATTTCATTGTTTTAAGATGTACATAGGTTTGTGCGTTTGTATTAATAGGTTATGGAGGTGTTCTGTGAGTGTTTTTTTTTTTTATGGCTTTCATTAAAACAAAATGTCTTGCAAAATGCGACATAGGTTCCAATGCTGATGATAAGAAAAACACTGTATAAATGATTATCCTGCCAAACATTAGTGGGTACATGTATCACAAAATCTGGAAATAGACACTTTAAAAAAAGCTGAGAATAATGACTTCTTATCATAATGGTGACACTTTCCCTATCATCTTGGAATGTGAATGCTCTTACAGGTATAGACAAATAGGAAAGAATATTTCAATATTTTAGAAATGCAGAGTGCAAATAGCATTCCTACAAGATACATATTTGGAAAGAACTGAGCATGTGAATTTGATAAAAAAAAATTTCAGGATGGATATTCAGTAGACTGTCACGTAAAAGGAAAGAGGAATACTTATATTAATTGCTAAAGTAGCTCCAATAGTGATGGAAGAGGGGAAAAAAGATAATACTGACATATTTGTGGTAGCAAGGGATAATGATTAACTCTGGCATGCATTTATATTCCACTCAAAACTGCTATTATGGAGCTTAAACATTTGGGAGAAATAATCAGCTTTCAGCTGGGAATACTTCTTATAGTGGGGACTGGCATTTGACTTGCAACAATGAGGATGTATCTGGGGGGTCTAGAAGTAGAAATATAACAACAAAGGGTAGATTATTGAAGAAATGTATGAAAATGTTTGATATGGAAGATGTGAATTTAGCAGTATGATCTCAGAGAGAATTTACATACTATTCTCCAAGGTACAATAACTGGGCTAGACTAGGCATAAATTATATTTCATGGGAACATGTGTATTTAAAGGAAAGCTTTGACCTATATCCGATAACTATTTCAGATTATGCACCAATAATTACTAAGATAAAAATGCAGGGTAATAAAATAAAAATAAGACAATGGCACTACCTCTCATACCTGTTAAAAAGAGAGGAATTTAAGGAATGGGTAGCGGAAATTATTCATGAGTTATTCTGGGAGATAGAAAGCACTCCAGAAGTTATAGCTAGTGAGTAGGATAAAATGAAAGTAGAGTTTAAAAACAGGGTAGACATAAAAGAAGAAGAGATATGGTTAAGAAGTAGCAAGAAATAGAAGGGATGACAAATGTTAAAGTATTACAGAATAAGGGGAATCTCACACAACAAGAAAATGCACAATTGTAGAGCATGAAAGAGAAAATAAGGGTGAACCTGGATGATATGCAAAAGTTTAGAAAGATTTCTGTTAAATAACTGTTTTTTTATAATAATTCCAGATCTTGGCACATCAACTTAGGCAACATAAAGTAGAAAGGGTTGTTGCTAAACTTAGGGAGTCTATAACAAAATATTAAGCAGGGATATTGTAGAGGTTTTAGAGATATTTTAGACATTTTATGAAACTGTGTAAAAATAACAGACACATGGGGGAAATCAACAAAAAACATAAGTGGAAAGATTTATGGAAGACTTAAATATGACATGGTTCAAGTTTGATGACACAACAATTAACACTTAAGACAGGAGAACAGGAGATGAAAATGGTGAATTGAAATGCTCCACTGTGCAGGAAAGGCTTCAAGGATAGATGGTATTCCAGTGGAAGTTTGGAAACTGGAGGGAAGAAGGTGATAAAGATCTGTAAGGTTTTGTTTAACAGCATTTTTAAAGGAGGGGAAGCACCAACATCCTAGAAAAAGCTGTGGTGGCCATAATATCTAAAGATGGTAAAGACTCGTCAAATCCAGCTTCAAACAGGTCCATTTCAATTTAAAAGCATGATTATAAAGTGTTTATATCTATAATGGTTAAAGGAAAGGCAAAGGTGTTGCAAGAATTGACAGATATGGATCAATGTGGTTTTGTGGAGGGGGTGCAAACATTTGATAACAGCAATAAAACAAGGAAATTCCAGAGGGAAACAGAATATAAGAAATCACTGCTGTTGTTGGTGGGTCTTGATGCAGAGAAAGTATTCAACAGAGTAAGCTGGTATTTTATGAGTAGAGCAATGGAAGCATTTGCATTTCCAAACACAATGATAAGGTTAATTAGGAGGATATATGAGGGATCAGAGGCAAAATTCAAAGTGGGAATGTTCCTCTCTAATAAGTTCTATCTAAACAGAGGAACCAACCAGAGGTATCCTGTTTCCCCTTTGTTATTCGTGTTCTATTTTGATTCTTTGGCAAAGAAAGTAAGGGGCTTAGAAATTTAAGGATATCATTTGTGTGATATTCAATAAAAGTTGGCTTTATTTGCAAATGATATTATTTTGTACCTGACAGAACCAGGAAAGGGCATCTCAGTGTTGTGGAACATTCTGAGACAGCTCTGTTTTTTTTTCAGGATATAACATTACTGAAGATAAAACAAAGACTATAGCTGTAAACTGTGCACCCATACACGAACTGGTAATGCAATACCCATATTTATGGAGATATGATAAAAAGAAGTATTTAGCAGTATGGGTTAAAAAAGATTCTGTTATGGCAGCTGAGAATGCATGGGAAATGACTAAACAAAAGATAATAGAAGAACTGAGAAACTGGAAGCTCTTACCTATAAATAACAAGATACAAGTAGTAAAAATGTTTTTAGTCCCTTTAGTTTAATACATAGATCAGTCATATTTTTATCAACCAGAGAAGAAGTTGTGATAGTAATAAATAAAGAGCCGAAGGATTTTATCTGTGAGGGGAAGAGGGCAAGAGTCAAGTGAGATAAGCTGATCTTATCAATAGAACAAGACAATTAGGACTGCCTGATTTAAAGGGATATTTTAGAGCTACACAGTTAAGGCTCTTAGCACAAGCAGAAAGCTACAATTCAAAGTGAAAAGGGATTATGCTGAAGCAAGGAAGTCATTCAAGAAATAAGGAGAGTGTAGGTTTTTGGGAGCAGATCTTTAATGAGAATAATAAGAGCCACACAGAATATTATACTCATTAAATAGCAAAAAGTATACTAAGAACTAAGCAAACACAGGACTGGAGAAAGGAAATTATGCCTATGGGAATAACTGCAATTAAAGATACAGACAGTAGGCAAAAGGGGTCTGGGATTTACTGGAAGAAGCTGGCAAAGAAACCAAGGTATTGGGAACAAATAACTTGAGAGGGAAAGTTAATAGAATAGGAAGAGGCCAAGAAGACATTTGCACTACAGGCTAGAGATTGCCTTCACCCAAAGGGGCTGATATCAAGGTATAGGCAGAGAAAAAGGGTAGGGGAATCCTAAATTAAAGATCTGCACTGGTTGAGTTTTTAGCTTAATCTAGAATAGAAACTGCTGTGAAAAAGGGGTAATTAGTAGGGCATATAAAATATTGCTAATAACTGTAGGACTCCGTCAGAGGAGGTCAGAAGAGAGTGGGAAGAGATTAGATAAGCAATTCACAAATATACAATGGAGGAACATATGTATGGTTCAAAATATGTAACAAAATCTAGAAGATTTAAGATGTTTGTCTGGAAGTGTTTTATTGGCACGTTTATAACTTAAGCAGACTCCAAAGAATTTTTCCTCGGGTATATGGCAAATGTTGGAGGTATAATGATGAAAAAAGCTGTACCTGGAAACATATATTCTCAGAGTGTAATGAGCTGTCAGACTTTAAAAATTCCCTACAGAATACTGTATGAGCAAATGAGAGAAGCTAAAGAAATATTTTTTTTTTAGCTGGGGCATAAGAAAGACCTGGATTGTCTTGGCATAGTAATACCTTCTTAAGTTAAATTCTGTTGGCTGCCAAAAAAGCAATAACAAGAAAATGAAAATCAAAGTCTAAACCAACCATACTTGCAATAGTGAATACTGCAACAGAGATAAAAAAACAGGAAGTGGAATCTTTAGAAAAGGGTAGAAGCAAATTACATAGAAAAAAGTGGAAATTGTGAGAGCAATGCGTGAAAAAAAATGTTTTGGAGGAGGAATGAAGTTTAAAAGAAAGCAGGAATTGAACAATTTATATATGTTGGTTTGATTATTCTATAGAACAATATGTGTGATGCATAATGTTTGTAAATGTGGACTTGTTAATATGGCTTGATTATTTTTATACAAATGTAAGTTTGCCTGTGTCACAAGTGATAATCCAATAAAGGTGTTTTTTACAAAAAAAAAAAAAAAAAAAAGATTAAGCAAGAAGCCAAATGAATGGGTAAATATCATGATAACACTCACAAAGCCAAGCAAACTAAGAATGTTCCTCAAACCTTAAACAAATAGATTGAAAGGGAACATAATATACTTCAAAGGACTCAACCAATTGTTGCAATTATTCTAATGCTAAGTTTTTTTCTTTTGTTGAAATTAACCAAGGTTTTGACAAATTAAGCTAGATTATGTTAATTCAAAACTGTGTAAACTCAGTATCTTTGGGTGGATGCAATCATTTAAGTTTGTATTTCGGAATTCAGTAACTTCAGAAGTGTAACAAATAGAAGTGGCTGTGATGACTGTTGAGCTAGCACTTGTACAAGTACATTCCAAGCCCTAATACTACCCCATTTACCACTGTCTACATACATTTTGAACAGCAACTACACACACACACACACACACACACACACACACACACACACACACACACACACACACACACACATACATAGAGAGAGAGAGATAGAGTGAAAGAGTGATAGAAAAAGGTGGTTGTTGTAAAAAATGGTTATTTAATTCCTGAAGTGCTAGAGTATGCATGACCTGTATTGCCAAAGGGGAATAGTTCCTTTAGATGTGTGAGTGTGGTAACTCCATTAGCCTGGAAGGATAAAACCTCCCTCACTATGATGCAGACAACTCAAGTTCAAATAGCATCTTGGGCACCAGTAGGGTTGGCATAGGAGGCGGGATGACTTTCTTTGCCAATTTGCCACCCATCAGGAGGAGGGATGGCATGATGTGCTGGAATGTTATGCCATTCTTTGTAGCTCCAGTTGATTCTGAAACTCAGTTCAGAAATGGGGGTTAGGCAAGCAGGAATATTTGAGGTAGTGTTGCCATTTTGACATAGGGATGCTCCTACATCTTACCTAATTGTAGGCACTGTCCTTTAAAGAAATGCATATGCAGGGTAGAACATCCAAAAAATATGAGTTGGCTGCAGTATGACTTTCTTGGCTTCTTTATTCCACTTCCTGGCTGTGGGGGGGGGGGGGGTCATAACTAAGGTAGCCATGTTGTCTTCTTATTTGGAGGGACACAACTTGTCCAGAAATGAGTACCTCCAGAATAAGCTCTCAAGATTAAGTGACTCCAAGAAATGTAAAGTATATGGGGCAAACTGGAGATCTGAAGTCAGGAGCAGTTTAAGGTAGTAAGGGCCATTTTTGGATTACCTTCCTGACTGCAAAGTACATTGCTGAGATGAACTATAAACCCATTGCAAAGGACTGAACTTATCATAAAAAACTGTTTTAAAGGCCTGAACTAATTATAAATATTTTTTTTCCTGTTATATGCTAAAACAATACACTTTTCTTTGTATTTTGCAAAAACTATTTTAAGTCTAGGTTGAATAAATTGAGCAACATTGTTTAAAAGACTATGGACTACTGTCTTCTTTATTACTCGCAGTAAGCTGTCTGTAGAGAAGCTGAGCTTCCTATCAGTAACTTTGTCACATGTGGTAGAGATGCAAGGGAAATATCTTCCCAAATGATCCAGTGTGCTGTGGTTATACTGCTACTGCTCAGGATAAAGAAAGGTAGAAAAGTGTTGATTCAGAGATCTGTTGTACAACAAGAAACTCAACATGTTTAGCAAAAAGCTAAGTGAATTTTGCAAGCCTGGTCGGCTTCACAATGCCCTTGCTTTAGCTTAACGGAAATAAATATTGATGAAGAACAATACATGGTCATCTAAACCCTAAAAGAAGAAATGTGTGCCCCGACTGTAAGATGAGGATACAAAAAGGAAAGGCCAATCATCACAGGCAGTATAAGAAAGCTAGTTCCTGCTAAAGATGCCAAAACAATGATGTTGAAGCCTGTTTTCTGGATTTTGAGTGAACTTTGAAGAAGGAAGGTTGCCAAATACTAAGCATGCATGAATGATAGCACCATTCTTGGATGGAAAGCCTCAAGGAGCCTTTTCTGACCTGGGAATCTGTGCAAGCTAATAACTTTCAAGAGCAGAATCAGAAATGCCTGCACATTCAGGGGCCACTTGTACAGTCCATTTCCACAGGTTCTATGCCTGGACATATACCTCTGACAAACTTGCATAATCCAAATGTCTAATTTGACTGACATGGCATGTAAACACCTAAAACCAGAGGAGAACGTGGTTACCCAGCTTGCAAAACTTATTATGATGAATCACTTTTGAGAAGTATCCTTACGCTATTTGCCAGTGAGTAAGACAAAATAATCCAGTCTCTCCAAAACAGTTGGAGCTCATTGAACAGTAGGTGTCAACTATTAAACTAATATAGAGTAGAACTGCTCACTCAAGCCAATGGAACTCCCAAAGAAATTTTAGAACTGGTGGTAAGATAGAATAAAAAGACATCTGCCTTTCAAAGAGTCCCCAAAGACAACACCAATAAACACATAAGAGGGGATGGGGCTAAAGCTGAACAAACTAAAGTGATTTGTGTTTTGATACAAGGCTAAAAATTGTCCACTAAATGGAGAGTCTATGCCATGTGGTAATGCATTAAAGTGTTTGTGGATGGTGCTGAATCCACTACCATTGGTCATAGTAAAGTATAAACCCAAACATATGGTATTTTGGTGGTTGGGAAGCAAGTACAAGTGTTGCTTGATTCTGGAAATGAAATAACCTTAATAAGTAAACCTTTACTGAACACTACTAAACTCAGAAACAATGGGGGGGGTCTACGTGTGCATGAGGATATAGGGGAATATCTCACAAATGAATTAGTGTTTCCTACTCATCTTAAAACATTACCTACCAGATTTAATAAATTCCGTGTAGGCATAGTGTAGAGCCTACATGGAAGTTAATGTGTCTGTGTATGTGATTCCTCCTTAATAGCATGCCATGCATATTAATGATGTCGCTTTGCTGTGGGAGAGCTGTGGAACATGGTTATTGAATCAGTGTAGGGAGTGTGTGACTAACTGTGTCTGCAGATGAGTAGCACAACCCCTGCACTGCCCAAGTATATGATAGCAATGTATTTATTTATTTTTTTAAAGTTTGCGTGGTGCAGCATGTAGCAATTGACATGTGCCAGACATCTAAAAATAGAAACCAGATGGATTTAATTTTTAATTCAAAGGTCAAATTTAAGTATTGCATAGGGGGTTTGCATGGCATGCCGCGGTGCTTAGCAGTGCTTAAACGTGGTTCAGTGGTATATGTAAAAGTATAGCAGCATTCCAGATATCCACGTAGTCAAGTGGATAGAGTTATGGCCTTATGTGCAGTTGGTATGGGGTTTGAATACATGGAAGTGAAATTAAGCAACTATTTTCAAAATATAATTTATGCCAATTATTTTTAAATCATGATCTGCTGCACTCAGCTAAGCTCTGATAAGCCTTGCTAAGCCATGATAAGCCCTGTTTAAACAATCTCTGTGTAAGCACTGCTTGGCAGTGCTTGGTACTGCTCAGCTGTGCTTACCTGGTCTGCGCACTAAGCGCAGCTAAGCATTGCCAGTTTAAGCACTGCTCAGCTGCACAGGTTTGGGTGGTGCTAAGCAGCATGCCACATTTTCACAAATTGCCCAATGGCACATACGGGTGAGAAAAAGGGCTATATTAAGCCCAGTAGGTGGGAATAGACCATAATCCACTGGAGTTTTGTCTCTGAAGGATACAATGGCAGGTGTTGGAGAGGGTTCGCACTTTTGGGTGCAGCGGTGAGGCACTAAGGAGTCCAGGGTCATGGTCAGACTCTTTGTGAAAAGCCATGAAGACCGGCTCATGCAGGGAGGTTACTGGGGCTCAGAGTACAAACTGGAGGCCTAGGACAAGCTGGCAATGGACCTCACCAGTGCATCTGGTATCCGCTGCACAGGTGAGCAATGCCATCACCATCATGATGACTTGAAAAGACGGAAGGAGCTCATTTGGACACCTAGGTCTAAGAATTCTGGGCTTGCAATGTTCCACATGTGTGTAAGTATGTTTACCTGTGCTTCAACAATATTTAATCATGAATATCTACTAGACTGGTATGCATAATGGTGTGTTTCTCTCCCAATAGCTGCAGAGGTGAGAACTCACAATGTTGTGGCTCATGCAGGGCACCTGGCCTGGTTGCACCGTGAGTGTGGTGAGTATAGCTGTATTATGCTATCTATAGTCAAATAAGATAGAAAGAGTAGAGCATGAACCATTCATATACAAACCATTTGAAGTGCAATAACTGTGGCATTACAGCTGCATAATGCTAACCATTATGCAAGAAAAACTCAAAACTATTCCAGTAACTGCATGAAGGTATCTGTAATAAACTGTTGTGCAATACTTGTGGAATTAGAGCTGATAGTTCAACCCAGTAACAATATATTGTGTACACCCGCATTTTATTTAGTAATGTATAGGTTAACTAGTATCTCTGTCATGATTACATTACATGCAGGTGTGTGCGACTGTCACTTCAGTGTACTATAACACTGTAGTACTGTTACCAGGTCATATTTTGTTTCCAGGTGAGCTCTAGGTAAATATCAGTCAGTCAGACAACAGCAGTGACTCAGTAGCTCAGTTTGTTAAATGCTGTGTATGAAGTACATTTTTTGCGCACACAGACCAGGGTTTGAATCCAGTGCTATGTACTAACAAATATTACTGATTCAGATATGTTATGATGACCGATATTCTCTCCACAGGGACTACTGGTAAATGGGTGAGGTAGCCCATATTATGTGTAAATAATTGTTTGTTCAGATGTCACAGACTGTTAAAATCTTTACCACGAATGTGCTATTAATACATACAATAAAAATATACTGAAATAAAAAAAAGAAATAAAATGTGTAATTTTGGTAAGGCTGTATGCCTGGAGTGTCTTGTAAAGGTTTCTGCAGTCAATTAATACATGTGACACATGTCCCCTACAGTCACTGCTACTGGGTTCTATCCCCATACCTCCCAGAAATATTACAGTATCAGTCAATTATTGATTATAGATATCATTCTCTGCACAGGAACTACAGGTAAATGGGTGAGCTAGCCCATATTATTTGTAAATAATTGTTTGTTCAGATGTCACAGGCTGTTAAAATCCTTACCATGAATGTGCTATTAATGCATACAATAAAGTAAATATGTGCAATAATAATAATAAAATATAATGAAATAAAAGAAAGAAATAAAATGTGTAATCTTAGTATGGCTGTATGCAAGTGTCTTGTAAAGGTTGCTGCAGTCAATTAATACATGTGATGCACATGTCCCCTGCAGTCACTGCTATTGGGTTCTATCCCCATTCCTTCCAGAAATATTACAGTATCAGTCACGTATTGATTATAGATATCATTCTCTCCGCAGGAACTACAGGTAAATGGGTGAGATAGCTCATATGATGTATACATAATTGTTTGTTCAGATGTCACAGACTGCTAAAACCATTATAACAAATATGATATTAATGCATAAAATAAAGGCAATATGTTCAATAATAATAAAATATATTAACATAAAAGAAATAAAATGTGTAATCTTGGTATGGCTGTATGCCTGAAGTGTCTTGTAAAGGGTGCTGCTGTCAATTAGTACATGTGATGCACATGTCCCCTGCAGTCACTGCTATTGGGTTCTATCCCCATGCTTGCCAGGCAAGGCATGATAGTTGTGTACTCTCTGTACTGTACACAAGCATATCTCTCAAGTGTCACACTGTCATGGAATGTAATTACTGTTGCATAATCCCTCTGTCACAGATGTATCATCAACATGATTATATGTCAATAGCAAAGTAACAGTACATCAGCCCCACAGTACATTATGGTAGTTATATAGGTCCACTTAATGTGCAAGTGTTCTTTGTAGTCATGTACCTGCAGGTGTTACTGCTTGGCCCATAGTGTCCAATGTGGATAGCTTCAGAGGTATGTACATGCTACAGCAGCTATCGGGCACATTTACAGATAAAGAAAGGACAGACCTGTAGAGTAAATAACATTACTGTTGTCAACTATATAACACATGATGGTATTAATGGACTGCATTTCTCTCTCTCCCCACCCCTTATCTTCATATATTTATTATTGTTATATATTTATTTATTATTTTATTATTTTATTTTACATTTGGTGACCGGGATAGTCCAACTGGATATATGTCCATTTTCAGCAGAGCCCCGGGGAGAAAAGCTCCAGATAACACAGATAGAACATAACAGATATGAGTCAAACATATTTACAAAGCCCTCTAGTAGGTACTCACAATATAGACAGTGTGTAATAGTATACAAAAACAACAGGCTGCAGCATGCTATTATAAGCAAGAGATGCATACAATATTAATTTAAATAAGGCATTGAATAAGTACTGGTTAATTAGGGTTAGTACAGGGACAAAGCCAATGCTCTTTAAAATACTGCTTGAGGCCTTTTTTGAAGAGACTCAAAGAAGGTTCGAGGGTAAGGTTAGAGGGAAGTGAATTCCAAGTTTTGCCAATGACGTTGGCAAACAGGGAGTCGCCGGCTGAGTTAATGGCATTGTGGGTTTGGACCAGCAGTTTATGGGATGATTGTAGTTGCCTTGAATTACTGTATGGCTTTATGATATTTTTGAGTGCCAATGTATTTTCAGGGTGGTACAGAATTTTGTGTGCTACTATAAGCTGATAGAACAGAAGTAGGCTAGGCAGTTCTAGCCGCCCGAGAAGACAGTGATGTGTCCTATATGTTGGGCCTGTGGCAAATCTGGCAATATGGCTGTAACAGGGAGAGAGCTCACTAAGTGCAGTTTTGCTCAAATTGGAGGGTATGTGGGGAGGCACATAGAAGGGTAGAGAGTAGATGTGTGCGGGCGATTACAGTCCTAGCTAATGGAGTTAGAAAAAGTTTGCTTCTATATAATGAGCCAAGCTTCTTATTAATAGTTTTTATAGTTTTATTGATATGCAGATCAAATTTGAGATTATTGTCCACTATTACTCCTAAAAGCTTAGTATGGTCATCTGGAGAGATAGAGGCACCATTGTTGGATGTTATGGAGAAGGAAAATGGGGTGGATCTACTGGTGGGGGTAAAGAGGTCAGTTTAGTTTTGTTGGGATTTAACAATAGACAGTGATTAGAGAGCCAATTTTCAACTGTGTTAAATGTGTTTTCTGTTAAGGTTTGTAGGTCTAAAGGGGAGGAGGCCATAAGATCAGGGTAGAATCATCTGCATATTGAATGCAGGTTGCATCAGGGATGGCAGCATGAAGATTGCTGATGAAGACAGAAAAGAGTAGAGGACCTACAATACAGCCCTGATGGACACCAAGGGTGAGAGGTAGCAGGGTGGAAAGTTTACCCTGCCATAATACAGCCTATTGCCTGTCATTCAGATAGGTTAGGAACCACTGAATAGCATAGTTATCTAGGGAGATGGATTTTAGGGAATGGATGAGTAATATGTGGTTGACCATATCAAAGGCCTTCGACAGGTCTAGAAATAGGACTAAAGATAGCCTGTTGTTGTTCCTGTATTGGAATATGGTATTTGTAAAAGAAAGGAGGGTGGAGGTGGTGCTGTGATGTAGCCTAAAGCCATGCTGAGAGTTGGCAAACAGACTGTTCTGAATGAGATAGTCCATAAGTTGCTTATGTACACACTTTTCCATTAATTTGGCTAGTGGTGAGAGAATGGTAATGGGTCTGTAGTTGGAGAGTTCTGCTGAACTTCCATCTTTGTGGAGTGGGATAACGTGGGATATTTTCCAGATTGAGGGGATAGTTCCATCAGTTAGTGTTCTGTTGATTAGGATATAGATGGGGAATGCTATGGCGTCAGCAGCTTTTTGTAGGTACTCTGCAGGAAGGAGGTCAGCAGAAAGGGTGGTTGGTTTTAGCTTTTTGATAAGGGATTGGATAAAAGTGGTAAAGACAGGTTGGAAGTTAAAGGGGGGGATGAGGAGTGGGTGTGTTAGTGGTAGTAGAGTTAGAGTGGGTGGGAGTAAGTTGGTTAGCTAAGGACTGAATAGTTTCAGTGAAAATGTTATTAAAGGCAGTGGCAACAATTTCTGGGGATTTATGGGTGTAGTTGGATGGGGTTGGGGTAGAAGATTGTCCTGGATGAAGAAGTCGGTTAATACCTGCCCAAAACTTTTGGGGATTGTTTTGGTGTTTAAATTGGAGGTTCTGGTAGTAGTTTTTTTTTTTTTGTCTAGCAAAATGAGTTTTTTGCATCATTTCTAAGTTGACGCTATCTGTCTTGGTCAAGGGGAGCTTTAGTTGTTCGCTGTTTGGTCCAGACAGGTTGGAAGTTAAAGGGGGGAAGAGAAGTGGGTGTGTTAGTGGTGGAGTTAGAGTAGGTGGGAGTAAGCTAGTTAGCTAAGGACTGAATAGTTTCAGTGAAAAAGTTATTAAAGGCAGTGGCAACAGTTTCTGGGGTTTTATGGGTGTAGTTCGATGGGGTTGGGGTAGTAGATTGTCTTGGATGAAGAAGTCGGTTAATACCTGCCCAAATCTTTTGGGGATTGTTTTGGTGTTTAAATTGGAGGTTCTGGTAGTAGTTTTTTTGTCTAGCAAAATTAGTTTTTTTTGTATCATTTCTAAGTTGACGATATCTCACTTGGTCGAGGGGGGCTTTAGTTGTTCGCCATTTGGTCCAGGCTATGGTTTACTATTAACATATGTTGTTTCATAAACTTTATTTTGGGGCATGTGTTTTATTAATGTTATGTATTACTATGGTTGCATATTACCATATCTTGTTGAATTACCTATTCTGTTGGCCTTATGCTGTAACTGTTACTGGCACGCTGTTACCATACTGACTGTTATGTTATTTATTGTTGTGCTTCACATAATATGCATTGAAATGTAATGGGGTCATTTCCAATGTTCTGGCATGCTGTTATTACTAACAATGGTTTTGTTCATAACTCACCTATATGTATAGGTTAACCTGCATAACCACAGCACTTCAGGGTAGGCCAGTTCCTGCTGTTCCCCCCTACCCTACCTCAGCCTGCCATGGCACCGGGCCCCAGCATATCTGGGACCCAAGCCGGTGGTGCCCCCTCCACTGTGCCTGCACCACCTTTGGGTGGAGCCACCTCAGGGGATGGATCCTGTCCCCCTAAAGAGTGGGGGCAGAGGGAGAGTTATCACCCAGGATCAACTACCAGCCATGGTGTGCAGGATTGTTCATAGGAGCTATGAATGTCACCTGTGCCAGACTGAGGGCAAACTGGACAATCTGGTGGGGACTGCTGGCCCTGGTGCCCATCCTCCAGCACAGCCACTTTCAGGACAGTGAAGGAGCAGTGCTGACTGCCCATGGCTAGGGATCTCAGTCATGCTGCTGTGTTTTGAGGGACATGCATCTCAGATTCCACAACACCCTCCCCATCCAAGGTGTTTACCCCCCTCATGTGTCACACACTGCCCCTGTCTGCTGTCTTGTCTGTCTTGTCTGTCTGCAAATGCAACCTCTCCTACCCAACTTACCTCCCCACATGTACCTACATCCCTCCCCCAATATTCCACTCTCTCCTTAAAAAAAAAAGAGTGGGCACCTATCCCACAAAAAAATATTGCCCCATACATATTTCTCCATTTTGCATGTGTCCACTGGACAGAACTAATTATTAAATTAACTATTTAAAACATTTATGTTGTCCTCACCCATCTCTCTGGGGTGTGAGGCTCCAAATTCATGTACAAAGTGTATAAGAACTGTACAGCTGTTGCTGTACAAGAAATGGAAAGGTATGGTCCTTTCCTGCACCTTTCCTGCACAACCCTACCTGCCTATCAGTATGTTTTTCCCCCTGCTTGCCCCCATTTCACCACTGTCCTATCACCCTAATTTTCTTTTCTTTTTGTTTTTAATTTTTAGTGCGGGTTTGCACGGAGCTAAGCAGTGCACAATGCAAACCCACTTAACACTGCTTAAAAATGCCTTAATGATCTTATGTGTTTTGCACAGTGTTAGGCACACCTGCAAAATAATCACCAGCTAGGGTGGCTGATAAAGCTGGTAGGGTTGTTTGTTTAGTGGGCTGGTGGAAATTAGAGTAGCTAAGATGTTCATAGGCAGTTAGGATATAGGGAAGGAAAAGGAAAGGAGGAATTAAGAACAGGAGTAGGGGTTTGAGGTAAGTTGATATGGGTGAAATAGGGATTGTGATTAAGAAGTTGAAGGTAGAGAATGAATAGGTGAAGTATGTAATGAAGTGGGAGGAGTTATGTAGTATGATGGGAATACCTTTAATATTGAAGTATGAAGTGTGAAACTCAAATATCGGTCATGATTTTCTAACCTTAATCTTTAATGACTTGCCACTACTTTGCCAGAAAAATGCAATTTTATGAAAACTGGGCCAAAAATAGGGGGCAAAACTCTGGATATTCTGCAACAATCTGTACAGTTGACAGGTATGCTTGCTTTCCCAGGCCTCATGTGCATACATTATTATTTATTTGGCTGTGTACTGGTGTAGTGTTTGCATCATATTATATGTACTTGCAGTCTGTCAGTGGCAATCAGTACGTTTTGCTGGAAACACCTGTTTTGAGTCAGAGCTGAGTGGTCTAGTGGGCTAATGCACTATGCTGTAGTTGATAGGGGCCTGGGTTTGAGATGTGGCAGTGGTGATTATTTTGCAGATGCGCCTACCACTGTGAGAAACATATAAGATAATCAAGGCACTTTTAAGCACTGTTAAGCGGGTTTGCGTGTAGTGTGTCTGAGTAAAGCAACAAACAGACCTGTTCCCTATAGGCAGTTGATTGCCTTTTGTAGGGAATGCTCATTAACAGGTAATTGCCTGTGCACCAATCTGTGGCTCAGACTTACTAATTGCATCCAAAACAGCTGGGATGCACTTTCATTAGCCAATGACATGGCACCACAGTGCAATATTTAAGGCCTTCATGTAGGCCTTGGCCTCTTTCTTAGTCTTTGAGATGGACATTAGTGAGGTGCAGAGACTACAGCATCACAGAGGGTTGGTACAAATACTGTCCACTGTTAAGATTTATGCAGTATGTCCATAGTTTTGCATGATATGTTTGGCCATCATCCCATGACATAATGATTATCGAGCAGTTCAGTGGTAAACATGGTGGGCTGAGGTCAGTAAGTATAGAGAGACATCATTCCCTTCAGAATATGCATGCTGATGAAGTAGCCGCCATTGCATCAGCTCATTATCTTTGTAGAGGCAAACTGTGAAACATGTCTCTTTCACTGGACCTTTGTCACCCTCCCACCCATTATGTATGTTGTTGTCTGGATCCCTTGTTCCAGGGGGTTGCGAGGTATGGTTGGTCTGTAGCAGGTAGCTTAAGATATAGCTGTGAATGTTCCAGGCTGCAGCTGCTGTTGCAGCCTAGGACACATAGGCGGGAGTGTGAACTGTTTGGAGGACAGCAAGCTGTACGTGTAACTTAGGCAGCAGTGTCAGCTGTGTTGTCACAGCAGTGCCTTGCTAAGGGTAACCTTTACAGTCCAATCAAGGCATGTGCATAAGGTACATCTGTCATGTAACAATGCCAATCACAGAGGAGTAGGTGGCATATAGTTTAGCTATACAAATATGAGCAGTGTGTCCCTACCTACAGGCCTTTGACTTGCAAACATGGGTAGCAGTTAATGCAGTAGCAGCAACCTGTGTGGGTTAAAATTGCATGACTCAGTCATTACTTGTGTTCACAAGAATGTGATCGAAGTGCAATACACTGGATTCAAACCTAGGAATGTGGGTGACAAAATATACTACATGCAAGGACTTTAACAGACTGAGCTACTGAGTCAGTGCTTAGTTTGGTGCATTTGCAAGATATATGTGCATACATACAGTCTGTGACACATGTCTGTATCCATCATTATGTGCATGGCTTTCAAAGGCAGTTGTTGTGCAGCAGGGTCCCCTTGTACACATGTACTTTGCTATTGCTGCATTAGCAGGTGTATTTAAAGATGTTGCCGATAAAAGGATACAATTACCTGCTCTCATACCTCTCAACCTCTTAGAGCAAGAAATCTGGACAAAGCCATAAATAAAAGTGGGACAAAGGCCCAAAAATAGGGACAATCTTTACATATTGGTCTTGCAAACTTAGAATGTTGATAAAACAACAGGTTTTGCATTAGCATGTGTTTTCCAAAGAGTAATTATTTATTTGTTGACCGGGCTAGTCTAATTGGATATATGTCCATTTTCAGTAGAGGCCCGGGGAGAAAAGCTGCACATAAAAGACAAGAACAAACAGAACATTACAACTTCAGTTACAGATTACTTGTCAGACTAAACAGGTGTTACATGGTAACTTAGCATTCATGATAGATAAAAGTAGAACAAAACAGAAAATTTCTTTTTTTTTTTTTTTACCAAACAATAGTAGAAGAAAAAGAGTATTCAGAAGGATGTGGGAGATTCCCAAATCAAAGTTATAAGCATGGCACAGGAGAACAGACTAGTTATGAACAAGATTGGGAGAATTTGGTAAGGGCAGTAACTCATCTATAAGGCAGTGACATGTCCAAACAGTCTTTCCTGGGTACAATAAGTCCAACTTAGAAGGTAGTGGTCTTAAAGTGGCTAAAAAGTGAGTAGTAAATTGGTGCTATAACCTAGGATAACAGGAAGAGAAAATCTTAGTCAGGGTTAGTACAAGGACATAGCCAGTGGGTTGTAAGGTATAATTTGTTTCTTTTTGAATAGTGTAGTTGAAGAACGAGATATGAGTTCACCAGGAAGTAGGTTCCAGCATTTTTCCACAGTGTTAGAGAAAGGGAATCTCCTGCTTTATTGTTGGGTTTTTGCCTAGATACCAGTAGCTTATTTGCTGAGCGTAGGTTTGTGAGATTTTTATATGGACTGATTAGACTCATGAGAATTGGTCTGTTACCTGGATGATAAAAGGTTTTATGGGCAATAATCAGTTGGTTGAATATAATTTGATTATACAGTTCCAGCCAACCCAGTTGTTTCAGATTTTGGCAGTGGTGGGTTCTGAAAGGGGAGCCGGTAGCAAATCTGGCAATGTTATTGTAGGAGATTGCCAGCTTGTTGAGGTTGCTTTTAGATTGATTTGTGTATATAGGAGAGGCATAAAAGACAGTTGAGATATGGTGGGTGTGGGCAATGGTACTTCTAGCTATGGGAGTTAGGAAGGGATTAATTTTATAGAGGGAGCCTAGTTTTCGGTTAACTGATTTTATTGTGGTGTTGAAATGAGCATCATAGTTAAGGTTGTGGTCAATAGTTACTCCTAAGAGTTTGGTGGTAGTGTCAGGAGCTATAACTCTGCCATTTTTAGATTTGATAATGAAGTCAGTTGGGGTGGACTTTTGTGTAGGAGTAAACAGCAATAGTTTAGTTTTTTAGGGTTAAGGAGGAGACAACACTGTAAAAAACATTCTTCTACTAACTCAAAGACATTTTGGGTGAGGGACTGTAGTTCAGATGGACCTGTAGCTGAGGATATTAATGTGGAGTCATCTGCATATTGTATGGATGTAGCTTGGGGGATACTAATAGATCATTTATAAAGATGGAGACTAGAAGAGGGCCCAAAATAGAACATTGGGATACACCAAGGGTGACAGGAAGGTGGGATGATAGACTGTTATCCCAAAGCACTGCCTATTACCTGTTATCTAAGTAGGACTTGAACCACTGTAGTGCTTGAGTATCAAGTGAGAGGGACTTAAGAATATTCAACAGTAGCTGATGGTTAACCATGTCGAATGCTTTTGAGAGATCAATAAAGATTGCAGAGGACAGGGTGTTATTGTTACGGTTTTTGTTGATGTGGTCAGAAAATGATAGGAGGGCAGTAGTGGTGCTATGGAAAGGTCTAAAGCCATGCTGAGAGCTAGTTAATAGGCTATTTTGTAGAAGGTGGTCTAACAGTTGATTCTGGATGCATTTTTCCATGATTTTAGCTATGGGAGAGAGTAGGGCAATTGGACGAAAGTTAGAAAGTTCTGTTGAGTTGCCACCTTTGTGTAGGGGGATTATATGGGAGAAATTCCAGATGGATGGGATGGTACCTTCTGTTATGGTTCTATTTATTAGTATTGAGATAGGGTAAGCAATAACTTTAGCTGTATTTTGCAGATATTTAGCAGGTAAGAGGTCTTGTGGATAGTTAGTAGAAAGCCAGGTGTGTGTATGTGTGTGTGTGTGTGTGTGTGTATTTTATATATATATATATATATATATATATATATATATATATATATATATATATATATATATATCCCCTAGAACAAGGGATCCAGACAACAGCATATATAAAGTAAAGGGTGGGGTGGTGGCAAAGGTTCGGTGACAGGGACATGTTTCACAGTTTGCCCCTACAAAGATAGTGAGCTGATGGAATGGCAGCTACTGCATCAGCATGCATAATCTGATGGGTATGACATCTGATATTCACATGTCTCCCTCTCCTTACTGACTTCAACCTACAATGTTTACCACTGAACTGCCACATAATCACAATGTCATGGGACACTGGCCAAACATATCATGCAAAACTGTGGACATACTGCATAAATCTCTAATGTGGACAGTATTTGTACCTACCCTCTGTAATTCTGTAGTATCCGCGCCTCAGAAATGTCCATCTTAAAGACTTAGAAAGAGGCCAAGGCCTACATGAAGGCCTTAAATATTGCACTGTGGTGCCATGTCATTGGCTAATGAAAGTGCATCCCAACTGTTTTGGATGCAATTAGCATGTCTGAGCCACAGATTGGTGCACAGGCAATTACCTGTTAATGAGCATTCCCTACAAAAGGCAACCAACTGCCTATGGGGAACAGGTCTGTTTGTTGCTTTACTCAGACACATTACAGTTTAGCAACCTGTTTGCAGAGGATCTGGTCAGAAAAGGATTACTTCACTCTACCAGGTATGTAATGCATGTGCCAATATAATGGGATGCAGATGGGAGGATGTAGGGGGGAAAGGGACTACAACAGCAGGCCTGTAGTAAATCTACGGCATTGACATGTTGCTGATACTCTGCTGTCCAACAGCTACAGACATGCCTCTTAACTGAATCAAATCACAGCTCTGCCCCTGTTACTCCCTCCTACAACAGTCAGCTCCTGTAGAATAGTTAGTGGATTATGAGTTAGACATATTGACAGTAAGTAAGGGTGTACACAGTTGTAATATCACATGATGTACTGTAATTCACCTCCTGTCAATCTGTCAATGTCACATAGAAATAGTTCAGACATTGTAAAGGTGTCCCTGACTGTCCCTGATGTACTCTGGCTAGGTCACTGTTTTGTTGACATTTATACCTCATTGCTTGAGAGCTATGGCTAACATACCTGTCAACTCCTTACAGCATGAATTTAGGTCATAAACATTATTAATGGGGGGACACAGGCCCAAACTTAATGACAGAAGGTGCATTTTGGCCATACACACTAAGACTATGAATAAACTAACGGAGATTATTGTTGTGTGTTTTCTGAGGGGTCTGGTGTGTGACAGCCAGATTCTCTATATTCTGACAAGCATCAATGATTGGCCAACCATTTGTCAGACATTCACATGTTTGTGCCAAAAGGACCACATCTATGAGGCACACGTTCACATGTTTAAACAGCTGTGTAGTGTAGAGGTTTGATGCCTACAGGGAAAATATACTACAGCAGGTTTGCATTGCTGTCTGTCATTGTGGCACATTGGTATTGCTGGAGTGTCCCATATAGTTGTTGTAATAGTACTCTGCTATTTGTCTGACAGTGGCTATATGACATAGTAGTGGGGCTTTGTCCATAAGGGACCCACCACAGTAGGCTGTAGTGATGGGTGTAGAGACATACAGCAGACATAACCATTATTGCGACTATCTTGGTGATAGCCAGACATGTACTGTGTTACTAGACTTTGGGGTATGACGTGTGAGGAAACGGTGGATAGTGAAGCCCATTTTGGTTGCACAGGGTCTGTACACAGTGGATGTCAATGTATCTGGTCCTGTGATCTGTTACCCTCTTGTTGTCTTTCAGCAACAATGTCTCGCAGGAGGCACCCAGCATTTACAGCCACAGAAAATAATGTTATCCTGGATGGCCTCAGACTGCATCACCACATTCTGCTGTCCCAGAGTCACCAAAATCATGACCAGCATGCAGTACTGTGGGCTGACCTCATCATGGCAGTGAACCAAATTGGCCAACAGGACAGGACCTATGAGCAGGTTCAACACTGGGCCACAGATATGGTCAATGCTACATGGCAAAGGGTAGCTGCTGTGGCCAGGGACCATGTTGTCACTGGTGGAGGGCCTGCAACAGTACAACCACTCTCAGCCTCAGAAAAATTCCTAGCAAACCTGAGATCAGCCACCAGCTCCCAGTCATCCATCACCCCATACATACTGGATATGGATGCCACAGCATCCACATCAGAGAAGCATTCAGGTAAGACTACAGTGTTCATCAGTGTAATACTGTATCAGTCATTGTGGCAGGATCTGCATACCAGTACATGGGTGTCAGGTCTATCTACATTGGTGGGGTTGGTTTTAATGCACACTTGTGCACACATACTCAGAATGTCAGCAATATAGGCAGTAACACATTAGCTACTGTACATGTGGATATACGCACATATTACCTTGCAACAATGCAACATGTGGTATTGCTGACAATACCTCTCCCTCACATTTTCATAGGTACGTCAGGTGTAGCTGGAGTGAGAGGTCCTGTACCTGGTAAGTGTGTTACTGTTGTTTGACAGATTGTATATAACCTAAGAATGTTAAGGGCTGCCATGTAGCCCTAGGCACAACTGTTATGTTTAGCCAGAGTAGAATAGTTGTAAGTGCCATTTCGGAGCAGTTAACTTAAATGCATAGAATGGGTAATCAATCACAGCTGTGCATTTTCATAAACATTAACACATTTGCACTTATTGTTAAGTAGGACTATGCAGCCTGCTATACAGGAGGGAATCATTCCAAGATGCCTGTTCACACACAATAGGGAGATGGTACATACCTGAGGCACTGATACTACAACTGGCATATTATGCTCAAGAAAGGTGCACTGGGTTTTAGGTGTAGGTCTATCACATACACTGTCATATTGCTTATCTCACAGGTGTATTGTACTGGCAATGTTAACCGGATGTATCTGCAGTGCATGTTATAAAGGGTCTGTCTTGTCTGTGTATGTTGTTGTGTTTGTGTGTTGTGCATGGGATCAGAAATAAGATGTGGGATGTGTAATGCAGTTCTGGCTCCTCACCTGTATGAGTCTGTGTGGAACTCGAGGTTTCCATTGTGAAGACCAACCATACTAAAGGGACTGTTAAAAGCTTCTGAAGAGTCTTCAGTGTCAAAAACAGAAATTGACCTGCTCCTTTTAAAAGAAGTAAACAAGCACCAAATATGCACAACATTCTGCAAGCAAGACCTTGAAGAATTAAGGACATTTCACACCATGCCCCTCGATAATGTGTAGGTCTCTCAATTTTGAAAATATGAATGCATATGTGAAAATATAAATATGGTGACCTATGTGGCCGCCTATTATGCCATGCCTAGGACTCAATATTAGTAAGGTATATATCCTACACAGCTATTTCTTGGACTGTGAACTTTGAGGACTTGGCAGATCTGACTACTCGTTGCCAGCTTTAATCCTGAAGTATTTTAGGCCCTATTGTATGGTGTGTTAGGCTTCATTCCTGGAAAAGCTTGGTGGAGGAGAGACTTAGGGAGTGCTTTGCCTTTAGCAGCATCTCTTGTACTGGGCAGTTGAAGTAAGGCAAAGTTGCAGTGGATTTTTAATACTATGGCTGCTGAAGATCATTTCAGAAACAGAGTCCTCTGCATAGAGCATATGCACATGCTTGTGGAGTAACAGCGACAGAGAAAGCAGCAGATGGTGTGAATCTACATAACAGAGCAGGAAGAGGCCAGGAAGCAGAAAAGTGTGTTTGCTTTAAGAGAATGCTAGTTTGGTGGATTTAGCAATTTTACGAATGACGGACTAGGAAGGGACTTTGCTGAATTCTAGCACTGGTCATAAGGACTCTTTTGTCCCCAGAGACTGTTTTTTCTCCGGTGACCCAAGCGGGCCAGTCTGATAGATTTTTCACAGCTGCCATCAGTTAGTGGACAGCAGTGACGCTAATCTCTGGTGGAAGCGTACCCTTGGTGTGCTGCACTTCTTATATGCTGTACAAAAGCAACAAACAGGATTTGTGCCCGCACAAGTAAGAAATAAACCAAAGGGCAACAACATCTGTTTTATATGTTGTATAAGTTAGTTAGTTATTTAACTGTATCTGAATAGAATATCAATAATATAACAAACCCTACTACTGTATGCATGTATTATCTTATCTATTTTGACACTGAAATATTTATTTTAATTGTGTTCTGCCTGACGTTGTTATTGTATAACTTAAAATATTTTGTTTATACTGCATGTAATTAAAATTAAATCACACTCTCACTCCTTCAAAGCCAAAACACCCTCTGTTCTAACCACAAAACTTCATATAACTCCTCTCCTTCTACAACCATCCACAGCCCTCTAACACAGAGAACTCAATTACCATGTTACCAACACCACTCTCCCACAACCATATCATCCCATTACTCTTGCCTTCTCTATCCATCTGTCTTTACTTTATCTCCATCATTATCACTTATCACCACCCACTTAACACCATGTACTGTATCAAATCACCCACCCTACCATACACCACAAACAATCCCTCCATACCTGCAAACACACAACTAATTATCTATTACCCTTTAATCTTACAACTCACCTCTCCTATCCATTATACCTCACAATCTAAAAAACACCTTAGCCTCAAATACCACTTCCTAACTATATTCTCCCTTAAAACCATCACTAGCATTGCAGCTCAACTACTACTAGGAGGTGATATTCACCCCAACCCTGGCTCAACAAGCAACACCCATACCACACCTGACCCCAATCTCCCATTTAAGAACAAATCCACTGATATACTCATACTAAACCTAAACATTCGCAGTATCATAAATAAAATAGAACAGTTACATGGAACCATCTCTGTATATAACCCAGATATTATAGTGATTACAGAAACATGGCTTAAACTCCACATTAAAGATAACTTCATAACTCTACCTGGTTTCAATATATTAAGAGTAGACAGACCTCACAGAAAATGTGGTGGCATTGCCCTTCTTTACAAATCAAATTTAAAAGTTCAGCTACTTCAAAAAGAAACCCCAGATTTCAACACTGCCGAGACCCTATTCACCAAAGTCCTACTAAATCAATAAAAACAACTAAACCTACTCAGCATTTATATACCACCAGGAGACAACATTAAGACACTAGAATCTATACTCCACTGGGCTTCCCATTCCCTGTCCCAGGAAACTGTACTCCTAGGTGATGTCAACATAGACTGGAACACCATACGCTCACCCATAGCCACCAACCACATAAACCTATATAATTTCGTACAACTCATACATTCACCCACAAGAATTGAAAAAAATCACCAAACGTGAATCCACCTTAGACTGGATCCTGACTAACCAGCCAAATACTGACCACCTATACAGGATCCTACCTGATTTCCTCAGTGACCATAACCCAACCTTTCTCCTTCAGCACAAACTAAAATCTACCAACACCTCCACTCTCTTACAAATCCGCTCCCACAAAAACTTCTACCCGGTACAATTCTCAGAAGCCCTAAAATCCTGTGACTGGGCTCCTATAAAAACCCTTCCCATGGATATTGCAGCAGAATACTTTAATGCCAAATTCCTAGGGATTTTAAACCAACTAGTCCCACTGAAAACAATGAGATTGTGAAGTAACCCTGCTCCCTGGTTAAACAAAGCCACAAAAATCTTACTCAAGTCTAGAGACAAAGCTTGGTTAACTTGGCAAAAATACAAAACTCCTGAAACTAGACAAAGCTTTGCTGAGCTCAGAAATAAAGCAAAAAAACAGGTCAGGTTGGACAGGATAAACCACTATATTTCCCTACAAAGGAAACATAACAACAGCCCACAGAAATTCTGGGCTGCAGTGAACAACATCCTTCAGCCTGGAAAAGTCACCACACCACCCCCAGATATCAAAGGTATTGATTCACATATAGCCTCTAGTTTCAATAACTACTTTACCTCTTCAATACTGAACCTGGTAAGTGCAATATCACCCACAACCAAACCTCAACCCTTAAACTACCAGACTAACTCCACCCCCTTCACACTCACCTCAGTACCAACATCTACCATTCAAAATCTCTTAGCTAAACTCAAACCTACCACCCTAGCTGCCGACAGTCTTCCAGCTAAATATCTACAAATTGCATCCAAGGCCATCACCTACCCCATCTCCCTACTTATTAATAGACCTATATTCCTTCATTATGGAAAACCTCATATATCATCCCCCTCCACAAGGGAGGTTCATCTACTGACCTCTCCAACTACCTTCCCATTGCAATCCTATCATCTCTCTCAAAAATTCTAGAAAAATGTATCCACCACCAACTCCTTAGCTACCTGCTAACCAACAACCTTCTAACTAAAACCCAACATGGATTCAGACCTTCCCATAGCACCAACACTGCCCTAATTAACTTTTCCAATATCATAAACTCACACAGGAACCAAGGAAAGCTGGTCTCTGCCACCTTCTTAGACCTATCCAAGGCATTTGATACAGTTTCCCATAACAAACTCCTCACCTGTCTAGCAGAACTCAACCTTGATGACCCCACTCTACAATGGTTTAACAGTTACCTAAACAACCGGTCACAATCTGTCAAATGGGGCAACTCCCTATCCCCCAACTCCCAGTCACATGTGGTGTCCCACAAGGTTCAGTCCTTGGCCCCCTTCTCTTCAACATATTTATAAATAATCTCCACCTAGCTCCCACTAAAGCCAACATTGTCCAGTTTGCAGATGACACTATGCTAATCTGCTCAGCAACAAACATCTAATTACTTCAAAGTAAAGCCCAAGAATCCTTCACTGAGGTAGAGAAGTGGCTAAACAACTACCAACTAATACTAAACCCCAAAAAACACAGATAATACTATTCCTCCCAACCAAACACTGCAACACCATCTTTACCATCATGTCTACCAATGGCACCCTCATCACTCCAGTAACTGAGGCTAATCTCTTAGGCATCACTATTGATCATCAACTTAAATACAACAAGCACATATCCCAAACTATCTCTAAAGTCCATAAAAAACTAGGTTACCTATATTGTTGCAAACTATTCCTAGCCCCTGAGACTAGAACAATGATAGCCAGATCACATCTCTTATCAACACTACTTTACACCTCTCCAGTTCTCACCAATATTAACAAAACCAACCTGAACAAACTCTCTACATGCTACAATAAAATAGCTAGGTTTGCTGCCAATAATAGATCACATTCCCACCATTGCCTATCCCTAACTAAACTGCAGTGGTTAGAATTTCCAAACCTCCTACGCTACCACCAACTGATCATAGCCCATCAAATTCTCTTCCATCTGGGGAAGTGCTCTGCCCTTGCCGACATGCTAAACTTTCACAACCCTAAAAGGGAGCTACGTTCATGTATCAAAAACCTGATTGAAGTTAATCCATGCAATAACAGTTCTGGGGAGGCCTTATTCTCCCATGATGTTGCCAAAGCATGGAACACCCTCCCACCTGAACTCAGGCTACAAAGTTACACAGGCACCTTCAAAGGCCGTCTTAAATTACACTTCAATACTAACCCTCTCTGCAACCGCAAATACCCCCCCTTGAAGACCCACTTTTTCATATGTAAGTGACCCGTTGAAGCCTTTAATGCATATACTATACTTTCACCTGAAATTTACTTTTTGTATATATTGTAAATAATGGTACTACTCCTGAGTATCTTATTGTTCTACATAATTGTTTTTTGTACTTCATTGTTTCTCTTACCTTGTATGCCAGTTTTATTGCTATCTAAAGCATATATGTACACTGTTATTTCTTTGGAGCTTTTCTCCTCAGGACTCCACTGAAAAAGGACACATGATGTCCAGTTGGACTTATCCTGGTAAAATAAATGTTAAATAAATAAATAATAGTACAGGTAGTAATGCACTCATTTTGTCTTCCTCCTCACAGGTGACCATGGGGGTTGGCATCTGCCCCCCTCACAACATGATGTCAGTGTCTCATCAGACTCTGATGATGATGATGGTGGCCGTAGTGAGGCACAGGTGCAGTTGTTGAAGGCTGAATCTGTCCCAGGGGTTGACATCCCATTTCCTCCCCCACTGTCCCCACACACAGTCAGTGTGCCCACACATTCTCAGTTCCCTGAGGCCACAGATATCGGACAGTCAGAAGGTGGCAACATTGAGCAGGACAATGTGGGAACTATGGTATCAGTGAGCGTAGACACTGGCCATAACCGGAGAGCTGGCGAGGTCCCACACAAACAGATTGACAGGCATGCTGAAAAGACTGCTGTCCATCCACCATCTGTCACAGGTGTCACATCACAGGTCATTTGCGCATATTTTGCTCCATCATGGAGGCACAGGCATGTTACAAATGCAACAACAGATGGATGCACAGGATTATGAATTCAGCATAGTCTGACATCCATGACTGCCTCCACCGCATTTGTGATGCCATGGACCGTTTCACTGATGTAGTCGACAGACAGTGTCAGTCTTTCACTGGACATTATCTGTGCTGGAACTTCTGGTTGGAGTAGAGCATCGGACATGGATGTAGGTCAGCAATACCATCTGCTGAGACTCCACGTGGCCATGCACACTCACGCTCTTGTAGTGACAGTACCTCCAGCACTACAGAAGGAAGTGTGCTGCCCACACCACAATGTGGCAGGTCATGGACACATGGTCCTGGGTGGTCCTGTGGAGGACATGGGCCCAGCAGACAGCAGTCACCATCAGCTACTAGTACCACATGTGACCCAAGGCATAGTGGTGCCAGTGCCACTCCTGGCAGAGCCAGTTCCCATGTTCATGGCCAGAGATGGTGAACTGTCCACTCTACCATGTATGGTCCATAGCTGTCCAACATACACACATGTAGGGCTAGCACTGAGCTTAACTGTGTACACACACACACCATCAAACATCACTGTCACATACGGGTCACCAACAGACACACACAGCACCTCTCAATGGCCCATCTCACCAGCATCCCTTCCTGACTCACACACATGCTGTCAAATGTTTGGCACAGCCTAGGGCTCTGATACCCCCACACCACACCCTGTGCATGTGATGATATCTGTGCCACATCCATGCCATCAATGCAGGCACATGTAAATATGTGTCTATTGCACAGGGTGACTATATTACTTTACATGTAGTTGTGTAGTGCAGTATTGTTATGCCAAGGAAGGTGTTGTGGGCCATGGGAGATGCTGTATGCTGGCATGTGTCATTACTACACATTAAACTTTATGTATCTTTGTTTCATGATGTTAGACTGGCGGTGATGTTACAGAATGATAGGTGTCTCACAGACCTGTGTATGTTTCTGTTCCAGGGGTCCGAGTGGCTAAGCTATGGAGACTTAGTGGCAATACAGTGGCATGGGATGGCATGACAGCACAGCAGTAATATGACATCGGCAAGGTACGGCTGTATAGGTCCATTGTTACCTAAGTGCATATATGTCAAGCAGTGTGTCAGGGACAATGGGGGGGCTGTCAGCATAATCATGCATGCATACTCTGTGACAAGGTCTGCTACCCTTGATACATGTCACCTGGGTGTTCCATACATACAAATGTGGGTGGTGGTAGATAGCAGTTATGCCTAGGTAGATGTGGGCTATTTAAGGCCAGCAGCTAGTCACCGGGCAGTAAAATGCATGGCCATTGCACATTAATAGCCCATATGGCCATATGCATACTGCTGCAAGGGAATATATTTGTACACACACACACACTTGGCTTATGTGAGATCAGACCCCTACCTATCTAGTAGTACACAACAGATAAAATAATTATCATAGGCACCATGGAGCTTATCTCTTATTAGATTGTCAGCCAGTGCTGTTAAAGTGGATGACATCAGCAGGTCTTGTAAAGGAGGATAATGAAGAGGCTGGCAAGTAGTCACAGGGCCTTAAATTGTATAACCATTGTATAGAAATGGGCCATACAGGCATGTCCTCACTGCTGCAAGGGGATACAATGACACACACACAGAGTTGCCTGTTGTGAGATTAGAACCCCTACCTATCTAGTAGTATATACATTATAGCACAAAGTAATTCTCTCATGTGCCACGGAGGTTATTTATTATTAGATTGCCAGACAGTGCTGTTAAGGTGGATGACATCAGTAGGCCTTGTAAGGGAAGACAATGGGGAGGCTTGCAAGTAGTTCCAGGGCCTTAAAATGCATAGTCATGCCACACATATAGGCCATAGAGGCATGTTTTCACTGCTATCAAGGGGATATATTCACACACACACACACACACACACACACACACACACACACACACACACACACACACACACACACACACACACACACACACACACACACACACACACACACACACACACACACACACAAAATGCTGTCTGGTGTGAGATTAGAACCCATACCTATAGAATAGGTATTAATTATAGCACAGAGTAATTATTGCATGTGCCACAGAGATTATTGAGTATTAGATTGTCAGCCAATGCTGTTAAGGTGGATGACATCAGCAGGCCTTGTAAAGGAGGACAATGGAGAGGCTGGCAAGTAGTCAGAGGGCCTTAAAATGAATAACCATTGTACAGACATAGGGCAGATGGGTATGTCTGAACTGCTACAGGGGATATATCTCCACATGCGCGCACACACACACACACACACACACACACACACTCACACACACACACACACACACACACACACACACACACACACACACACACGCATACAAGATGGCTGATGTGAGATTAGAACCCCAACCTACCTACTATTACACAGTATAGTTCACAGTACTTATTGCACATGCCACAGGTTGCATCTGTTGTACATATGGATGCAGCCACAGTACTTTTGGACAATGCAAAATGGCCTTGTATTACTCATCATATGTGGCCTGCTGAGTGACTCTGCTTGATGCTGTTATTGTATCTAGTGTCCTAGCAGTGGGATACCTGTTAATACCCCTGTTATGTATGTATGGGTACCAATATCGCCATGTCTGGCTGGTTGCAGTTTGGTAGGTGGATAATTGGCCAGTGATAATATGGCCTGTTCAAGTCCTGCATTGCAAACATTGCACATTACACCACCTGTTCCCTGTTGTCTGTCTACAGGGTGACATTCCACAGACACATGGTTCTGTGGGGGAGTGTATTCTGTCATTATGCAACCTTGGTCTGTTACCATCAGACAACTTTTGTGTGTGTAGGTGCTAATAATCCCATCATTCTGCATGTAAGTGGGACATTCATACATCCCCACACACATATACACATGCATACAGTATATAGACACACACACACACACACATATATATATATATATATATATATATATATATATATAGATAGATAGATAGATACATATACACACACACACATGTGTGTATATATATATATATATATATATATATATATATATATATATATATATATATATATATACAACAGGGATTTCAACCTAACTGTAGCTATGTGTGTGTGCTATGTAACTGTGTTAGGTAGATATCTGTGGAAAGGCTAAATCAGTCTACACATTCATTCAGCTATATATATATATATATATATATATATATATATATATATATATATATGCCAAATACTGATAGACACAGTAATCGTGCATGATGGGGACACAGAGACACAGATACATATACATAGCTGTCTGTATGCACAGACATATTTCCATGTAGCAGTTCTTTGGGCAGATGAAGCATCAGACAGGGGCTCAAGTCAGCTAAGAGTAGGAGCATGACCAGTGTGGCTGTCAGTACTAACAAGGTTACCCCAGGCTAGACTTATCTGTACTCCAGTCTAGGATTTTGTGTGCTGCGGCCAATTGGCTGCTGCTCCTAATTCAACTGTCCAGCACCTCCCTGATATTTTGTCTAAGGCATTCCCCGGCTGTTTGCTGAATGTAATATATGACACATACCTATCAAGTGCACAGATTGTAATAGAATGTACAGAGTTCTGAGTCAAATTTTTTGTACTTTTTCCACAACATTGTGATTTTCAGGTACATTAGTGGCAAATCATTACAGATTGAACATTAAGAAATTATGTCAGACATTTGAGTTACTGACTCCATACACATCAGAGCATTCATGCGAAAGACAACCTGTTATTCTCTAACCTTTCCACATTTGTCTGGCCAGCAACTAATCTTTCTCCTTATATTTGGCCTTTGTCCCACTAATATTCATGGCTTTGTCCAGATTTCCTGCTCTAAGTTGTTGAGAGGTATGATGTGACTGGGGAACATGATGTAACACCACACACAGGGTGACAGTCCTCACACCTCTCACTGTACATGTTTTTGCATAATGCCCAGCATTTCACCCCATATGTCTTTTCTGTTCCTCATACAGTTGTGTTTATCTGGTAATATACTACTAAATGCAGTCCGCTGAATTGTTGTAAGTACTGACACAGTAAAGTGATGGCCTTTACATCCTGCTGCTAATCTGACCTGATGCAACTTGCTGTTATACTAGCCACCTTCTAGGTCACTCAGCAGATGTATAATGTCTGTAGGTTTGGCCCTCTGTCCCCCCATTGTCTCTGGCATTGTCCAGCTTTCTTGCAGTAACAGATTGCAGCATTTTGATAGTCTGTGAGACTCCTACCATACGAGTAACTCACATGCAAAAGTTGGAGATGCGGCCAGTTTCAAACCATCAACACCATCAACCATGCTAATGTCCTTAGTCCAGTGAGCCACACCAGCTGCCAGAAAGTGAGGTTTAATTCCTCACACTGTCAACAGCATACAAACATACACTGTGACCCCTGCTGTGAACCCTGACTTTTGTGGAAAATAGACCATGTGGCCAGGTTCTTTGTGACAGCCCTGGAATTGTGTGGAATGCTGCTATATCCTTGCAAACATACTCTGCTACTGCAGCTGTATGAGAACACAGATGTGTTGGGGGTAGGGGACTCTGACATTGACAGTTGTGCATGTGGCCTATGACCCCACTGTTTGACATTCCCTTGCATAGGTTCATAGGTTCATAGGTAGGTACTAGGCTATCTGCCCGAAGGCATTTATAAGCCTAGCCAGAATGTGTTGGCTTTCACTGCCCCCCTTAGTATAATGTAGTGGGGTTTCCAGCCATGAGGCATAATGCATATTATAGGGCGCTCAGTATTGGACAGAGTACCTGTTGTCCCAAGTAGCTATTAGTTCTCTGCAAGTAGCCCAGTAGCCCACTCTATTCCCTTGAATACATGCAGCAGGTTTATACATATGATACCATAGTCTAGTACCCTGTACATTTGTAATATAGGAGAGTGACTTACCTTGTGAACGCAGTGGTTGAGAGACCTCTGTTTCAGGGCTGACTCTGTGTAATGCACACAGTACATAGCCACTACATGGTTAGGTACAGTTTGTGTGGTCTGGCTGGCATCCTTTTTACTATGTATGTGAATCGGAATAAGGTGGCAGTCCCTAGGACCCTAGGTTGTCAGTGCATGTGCTATGCGTTGCCTCTCATGGCCAGGGCATACTGGGTACGCCTACATCTGCCTACAGGACAGCTTTAGGGGGTTCCTCTGAGTCCCCATGTGGGTGTGGCTGTGGGGACCTAGGCACTGGTGGGAGGCTGTGTGCCCCTTCCCTGTGATTATCCTACCACAGCTGTTTCTGCAGGATCACATTGTTTAGCATGGCACATACTGTGAACATCTGTGCACATGTGGCTGGAAAGTACTGCAGGGCTCCACCAAATATACCAAGGCACTGGATCTGTGACTTGAGCAGCCCTAACACATGCTCTATGATGTTCCTAGCTTGTGCATGTGCCTCATTATGGCATTCTTCCATGGGTGTGTGTGCATTTCTGATGGGTGTCATCATCCACATATCCAGTGCATAGCCAGCATCCCCAGTAGATCGTCATATGGGATGTCCCCCCTGGCAAACATCCGGTACAGCTGTAATGAGTGCCAGATATGGGAATCATGATAACTGCCAAGGCTACCAGCACACACACTGATGATAATGTTCTGGGTATTGCACACGACCTAGCAGTTGATGGAGTGATACCCCTTGTGGTTGACTTAGACTATAGCCTCCTCACCGGACGGTGCTTTGATGTGGACATGAATGCAGTCTATGGCACCCAATACCTCAGGATAGTATGCTACATGGTAGAGGAGATGCATACTGCTAGACCTCTCCTCAGGGGAGCAAGGTAAATAAATGTGCTCACTGGCATGTGTTAGCATCCAGGAAATGGTGGAATACCTTAGATGCTGATGCCTGTAAGATCCCCATCATGTCCCCAGTTAGTCTTTGAAAGGTACCTGTAGCTAGTATCCTAAGGGCTACACTTACCTTTGTTTCCACGGGGATGGGTTCCCCTTTGTTGGCTCTGGCTCTGAGTTGAGGGCGGCAGAGCTCAGTGAGTTCTTGTAGTATGTCCCTGTCCACCCTGTAGCCCTCTACAATCTCACCTCATGTAGCTACTGGAAGGTTACCCTGGGCCTGAACACTCTTCTCCTTCTCTGTCTAGGCCTATTGTCAGCAGCAGCATCAGCAGTGACCTCAGCCTCTAACACATACAGGTGTAGCAGAGCTGCAGCAGCCCCTAGCATTCTTTCAGTTAAAATTCTCTAGTCTGCACTCCAATGGTGCAAAGTATGGGGGAAAATCAGATTGTAGGGTGTAGGCATACTTTATAGTGCTCTGTTGCAGATGCAGCCTGTGTGACTGTTTAACCATGATGCATTCCACCTGCCAAGTACATCACCGAAGGGTTGGAATGTCCCAGGTTAGGTGGAAAACGTGTCATCAGTAATTTATATCTGGTTGGCTTTCTCAGCCAATTTCTTTTTTTTTCTTTTTTTGACAGTCTTCCTTGCTAAGCACTCTGGCGCTGTGTGCAAACCCCCACCACAGGTATAAACAATGCTCAGTAGTCAATAGACACACCCCCGTGAACAGACATGCTCAGCAAAGTGGTGCGCCACACAAACACACTCAAACCAGCTTAAACATGTGACCAAAGCTAAACAAAGCTTAGCAGCACTGGACACAACCCTGCTCAGTTAAGTGGCAGGGACCACAAGCAGGTGCAACTGAGCTCCAATGTGCTTAAAGAAATAGAGACACATCCCCTTTTCATATCAGCTACCTCTTCTGTGGGCACCAACATGGTTCTGGGGCTACATGGATGTGATCTGCAGGCACGGATACCCATTTTTGCTATTCAGTAACCCCAGCTCATTTGCATACGGATCTGTGCACACAACTGGGAAACTACACTATTCCAGGACCTGCCTCCTTAGCAATCACAGACATCCACCATTGTACATACACCATGCAAGGCCCTACAATGCATTATTGTCACATATTTTATTTTTTTATTTTTTTGGCTTTTATGTTTTTTTTTTTTTTTTTTTGCATAACAGCATGTTTGCACACTGCTGCTATTAAAATAATAATTATTTGAAATTATTTTCCATTACTTTTTGGACACACATGGAATAGCTTTGCACATATCTGTGTCTGCTTTGCTACTTCTAACTGGGATTTTACAGCCCCTGCTCCCTTTTTAATTTCATGTACACAGAATTTTTTCATGTACACTTTGGACACCAACATGGCATCTGCAGGACTGCCTATCTGCTTGCTGGATTGCTCTACGCCCCCATTTGCATGCAATTTACCTTCTTATGAGGTGTTTTGCATGCCACAGACATTTCCATGTTGGCATGCTTGTGCACGTCCCTCAGCTCTATTTATTCAATTGCACAGCTGCTTACTTCTGTGTAAGCTCCATGCCACTATGCCTACACAGAAAATTAATCAGTGTAGGCTTTGTTGAATTCCCCCTTAAGTCTTTGCACTGGGCTGATGCCTAGACTTATGCATAAGATTATTCTGATAGAGATGTTGCTCACTTTCTTGATTTATGAGCAAAGTCAGGAAAATAATTTATGGTTCTTAAAAAAATGAAATTTCCACTCTCATGATAAAATCCTTGAATAATACCCATAACTTTTAACTGTAATTTCTGATCATTACTGTGATTTCATTACAATTTGGAGTATATCCATAAATTAAAACAAATCATATGCACAGAATACTTAATAAAACTCAATAAAGCAAACTGAAAGTATTATAAGTAGTAAATAGAAAATCAAGTTGTGGTGAATGAGTACACTAACCTAAAATGCTAAATTCAATGAAAATGCCATGTTTTTTTCCCAAAACTCAGTCTTAATTAATGATTTTCTGGTATTTTCCTTGAAAAATGGAAAACTAGTTCTTTGCTTAATGTCATGTCCTGAGGTTCTACAAAAAGTGAGGAGAATGGAGAGAAAAGTCTCCCATTCTCTGAAACAGGCTGGGAGGGTAACCAAAAACAAAAAATTATCATACTAGTAGTAGGGAACAACTCAAACCAGAAAAAAAATCTGGTCCTGAAGGCATTAACAAGAATCAGGGCCTAGACTTAAGATTAGTCATATGAGTTTTAGGATAGAAAAAGAAAATCAATTGTTTCTAGAAGTATACCTCTCAACCTCTTGCTACAAAAAGCTGAACAGAGCCACAAATAATGGGGGGACAAAGGACCAAAAATAGGGACAGATTTTAAATATTGCTCTTATAAACTTAGAAAGTTGCTAAAATAACAGGTTTTCCATTAGCATATATTTCTGAAGGGATATGAAGTCTGAAATTCAAATATCTGTCATTATTTAATTACTTTAATCCCCAGTGATCTGCCAGAAAACTAGAAATTTTATGAGAAACAAACCAAACATATGAGCCAAAAATCTGGACATTCTGCAAAAATCTGAACAGTTGAGAGGTATACTAGCATGATAACATTAACAAGTATTTAATGAAGGATAGAAAAATATTCTTGAAGATAAAAAAGGAGGGAACATTCGAATATGGTTTATTATCTAGCTTTGTAAAGATCTATATACAGATTGCCAGTACTTACCTGTGAACTTATGAACCTAAGTGTGAGGATCCAAACTTAAGAGATGCTAGAAATAGATAGAGGGCCATAAATGGGATTGCTGTGGCCAGATCAGCCACTTTCCTTTCCTCATTTTGAAACAAACAGTGATCCCATTTACAATCTTGTCTAGAAAAGAGAAGGAGTAGTTAAATGATTATTGCTTCTCCAAGCCTTCAGAAACGCAGTGCTGAACATAAGCACTAACCATTTATTAGGAGGCTACTTAGTGGTAGAAGAAATTAGACAGCATATCTTATGGAAGTTCTAATGGCCCTGGATTTATTCCCCCCGTAGAAAGGTGTGCCAGCGTACTCTTCTGTGTAAAACCTTCCACTCTCCTTTAGTACCGGTACTAATAATTTTCGATTCGTTTGACAGGATTGCCATGGATTTAGTAGAACCTGAAAAGGTAAGAATGTAATGTGTATATTACCTATGAATTTCATCTATATGTAAAAAAGAAGTTGGTTGAACACTTATTTTTATTCCTTTACAAACCTATTGTTCTAGGTTCAAATTAAGATAAGAATTAAAACAGCTAGGTTGGAGTGTGTATAAAAATAGAATTTATTAGTAGTAATCTTTAGTAGTCATGGCCATTTGGTTAAGGTAATGGACTTGAAATCCAGTGGGGATTACACACACAGGTTCGAAGCCTGCTGATTACAAAAGTGCATGTTTTGGGAGGATTGGGACTTGGCATAATGATTAGCATGTTTACCTCACAGACACAGGTTACAGGGTTTGATTCTTACATTGGGAAAACTGGCTAGGTTTAAAATGGCCCACAAGGACAGCTACACTAGTACTTACCTATAAACCCATTACACTATTTATAATAAATTAATATACCTAATAAGGAGACAATAATTAAAAGTGTTTTATAGTATTAACAAAGCAGAAAAAAGTCACTTACACTGCTTTACTGTCGATCAAAGTGAGGAGAGTCAAATGCCATTTTAAGTCCAAAAAAGTTATTTTATATCCAGAAGCCTCTGGATAGGAGACAGTCTTTTGGGTTGATGTCTTTGATGAGTACTGGAAAAGTAGTTCTGAGTTCTTGCCCACTCTCCGGGGAAGTCCAGAAAACTGAAAATAATTATTTGGAACTCCATGATGGTCTATATTAGTAAATATTCATTCAATTGCAAACTGGACTTAGCTGGATCTCTTCTTAGGTGAAGCTGTTCTTCGTCCCTGCAAATGCTCACATGTTATAAGCAGACCTTATGCAAATAACAGCACTATTTTACAAAGAAAAAGTAGTTACAGCTGAAGCTAATTTATGATGTACAAGTCATACAAGAGTAAGAATAAATGTGCATGGTGAGAAGGAAGAAATAAGGTTACAAAGAGAAATGAGTTGGGGAAGGGAAAGTGCTAAATCTAACTAAGGAAGAGGGAGAAGAAAAGAGGAAAGGTAACGGATAGGTAGAAGAATAAGATACGTTTCAACCAAAATGAGAGAACTCTAATTTGAAACCAAGAACTTCACCTATCTCTAGTGAAAAAAGGCAGGCAAGAAAACACATTAATCTCTTGTATCTATAATTTATGACATTAACATATCTGGCCCAGCAGGATGTGGGCCTTATGTAGCTAAAGGAGCTTCTGACCTAAAGGAATGTTAACACCCTGTTAACTGGCATATCCTCTCTATAAATATTCAAGCTGAATATGGTGGAAACTGGTATTCATAATGCTTTTTCTTCTCTTTTTCCACAACTGCAGAAGAGAAGGCCTCAAATGTGAGGTCCTATGCGAGGTGATTGGCCAGGATGTGACAAGCACATGGTAAGTAAGCATAATTCTATAAAGTGCTGTTATTGCAGCATTAGCAGTGATAGACAGATTAGTTGCTATATCATACAGTTGTATGAATTTGGGAATGCATGTCTGAACTGTAAAACAAATATGTGTGCCTTACTCTGTAGCATAGCTTTCAACTGTCCATATTTCTGCTGAATACCCATATTTAAGATTCCCTGCTTTGGTCTGTTCATTGTAGGATTCGTGGTTGTCTGGCAAGTAATTTATATTGAAGTCAATAAAGAATGGGTGTCAAAATGCATGTTAACACAAATCCTGTGTACCTATCCATGTGTGTAACAGCAATAATCGAAATATGTTCCTAGTTATGGGTCATTGTACACCTATTAATTTATGATATGTCAAGATATCCTGCTCTAAAAGGTGAAGAGGTATGGTCTGTAGCACAAAGCAACAGTCGCACATTCTCAGATAACAGCGAACATGAGTATATAAAGTGTATAAGGAAAGAGTGCTTGCATTATGCTGTATTCCAAAGGAAAAGTACAGTATTACAGTAGTCACTTCTTGTGGGTTCTAATACGACACTCCTCAGCTGTAAAGCTCACCTGATTACAATACTGTTTTAGCCTGCCATCAATAAAAAATACACAGTAATGTTAAGTAATCGTGGTTATAGAATTTGAAGGGCATACCTCTAGAGCTGTGTCTTGAATGGCCTGCTGTCAAGCATAATCACTGTACATGTATTCCAAGTAATAAAGAAATTTCTTAGCAGGAGGTATTGTTAACAGTAGAACATAACAGAATATAATACCTTAATTGCAGAAAGCTTTGTATATTATCTGTGAGGTTACTAATGTTTCTCTTTTTTCTCTCACCCCACCCCTTCTCTTCATTTATTTATTAATGGATTTCTTATATTTTTATTTGTTTTATTATTATTATTCTATTATTTAAATAATCAACTTATTATATTATTCGTTTTTCCTCTTATTCTTTGGTTTATTATGTATAATTTCATAATTTGTGTTTTGAAATACATTTTCATTTTTTTTTATTTTTAATTTGGTTCGTAATTATATTATTTGAAACATTTTATACTGCTTTACAATTTTTCCTGCAGACTGCTCTGTCGAAGATGCTGGGTCAGCAAACTGGTGTAACTAAGGAAATTATTTTGAGCTATGACACAAAATCTGTATTGCCTAGACATAATAAGGCCTTGCTGAGTCTAATTATGATGGCTGCCAAAAAAGCAATTACTATTTATTTATATTTATTTAATTATTTATTGTCATTTGTTAACCGGGTTAGTCCAACTGGGCTTTTGGCCCATTTTCAGTGGAGACCCAAGGAGAAAAACTCCAGAAAATTGCATAATAGTACATTGATTGCATGCAGAAGTATAGTATTAACATAGTTGAATGATTTACAAAGCTGTTAATAATAACAAAGCTGAGTACAAACAATAACAAAGTTGAGTACAGAGGAGAGCAATTACAAAGCTGTTAATACATAAAATACATACATGAAGTTCTATCATCATTTTTTTTTTATATAGAATGGTGTGTAGAAAAGTGTGAGGCAGGAGTGGGAGACTAGGTGGGTTTATGACAAGAGCAAGTCTTGGAGTTAAGTAGAAAAGTCTTTAGTTAATTTTTAAACTGGGTGTAGTGGGTAATGGACCATAGGCTAAGGAGGAGTTTGTTCCAGGCATTTGTGACAGTATGTTTATAGAGTATTTACCCAATAGATTTGTTTGGTTGATATATGTCTAGTAGCTGTTGGTTCGATGTACGGAGGCTCCGGGATGGAGTATAGGTGGAGACTAAAGGTGAGAGAGATGGACAGAAAGAGGGTTTGTAGAGAATAGAGCATAGTATTTGAAATTGAGATAGAAGCAGTTGTTGGGGGAGTTCTAGCCATTGGAGAGAGTTTAATGCA
This sequence comes from Protopterus annectens, assembly GCF_019279795.1. Taxonomy (NCBI): domain Eukaryota; kingdom Metazoa; phylum Chordata; order Ceratodontiformes; family Protopteridae; genus Protopterus; species Protopterus annectens. The sequence continues at coordinate 445,825,179 of NC_056728.1, read as the reverse complement.
ATACAATGGTGTGTGTTGTATGGTGAGTTGGTGATGAATCTAGCTATTTTGTGGTAGGTTTTTTGGAGTTTATTCAGGGTGATGACTTGTATGTTGGTGAGAATAGGGGTGGCATAAAGGAGGGAAGGGAAAAGTAGTGCCTGTCCAAGTGTCAGTCTAGCCTCTGGGGTGAGAAAGGTTTTGTTTCGATAAAGTAGACCTAGTTTTTGATCTGTTTTCTTTATGCATTGGAGTAAGTGGAGGTTGAATTGACGTTTGTCATCTACTATGACTCCAAGTAGTTTTGTATGAGTATCAGGTTGAATAGTTGTGTTGTTCGAGGATTTGATGAAAAATGATGATTTATGATGGGCAAGAGATTGGGGAAAGAAGAGCAGGAGCTTAGTCTTTTTGGGGTTTAGAATCAATTGGTTGTCAGATAGCCATTGATCAGTGGAAAGGAAGGCTTGTTGGGTTAAGGTATGGAGCTTGGAGATGTTGTTGGAGACAGATATAAGTGTGAAGTCATCAGCATATTGTATGAGGGAAGACTCTTTGCAGGAGGTAGACAGGTCATTGGTGAATACATTAAACAGGAGGGGACCTAAGATGGAGCCTTGGGGTACACCAGTGGGGGTAGGAAGGAAGAGGGAGATGGATGAGAGCCATCTGACATATTGTTGCCTTCCAGTTAGGTAGCTGGTGAACCATGCTTGGGGTCAATGTGGATAGGTGTAGGTTTGAGAGTTTGGATAGTAGTAAAGGATGAGAAACAATATCGAAAGCCTTTGAGAGGTTGAGGAAGAGACAAGAGACAAGCTTATTGTTATCCATTGCCTCTGCAGTAGTGTGAGTGAAGGAAAGGAGGGCAGTGGTAGTACTGTGATTGGGACGAAATCCACGTTGGATGGGGGTGAGTAGTTTGTGTTTGATGAGGTGGTTAAGAAGCTGCGTGTGAATACATTTTTCTAGTATCTTAGAGGGGAGGGTAGAATGGCAATGGGTCCGTAGTTTGTGGGGTCAGCTGAGTTCCCTCTTTTATGTAATGGTATAGTGAAGGAGGATTTCCACAAAGTAGGAACAGTTGATTCAAGAATTGATCTGTTTATTAGTACAGAGACAGGGTAGGCAATAGAGTCAACAGCAAGTTTAAGGAAGGTAGGTGGTAATTTGTCTGTGGAGGTAGAACAGGGTTTGAGCTTAAGAAGTAAAGATTTAATATAAGAGGAAGAAATGGGCTGAAAGGAGAACTGAGTTGAGGTTTGAGTGTTGGGTGCTGTATGTTATGAAGTTAAGTTTGGCTTAGTGGGTATGAGATTCTGGATGGTATCAATAAAATGTTTGTTTAGGAGGGTAGCGGTTTCTTCAGGAGATGAGTCTGGGTAGGGGGAGGGGTTAGAAGGTCTGCCTGGGTAGAGGATTTTGTTCAGTGTAGACCAGTCGAAGATGCTGGGTCGACAAACTGGTGTAACTAAGGACATTTTTTGAGCTATGACACAAAATCAGAATTGCCTAGACATAATAAGGCCTTGCTGAGTCTAATTATGATGGCTGCCAAAAAAGCAATTACTAGAAAATGGAAATCAAAGTCTAGACCAACTTTACTAGAAGTAGCAAAGATAATGACAGAGATAAAACAACTGGAATTTGTATCGTTAGAAAAGAGTGGGAGCAAATTACATAGGAAAAAATGGGAAGTGTGGGAACAATACATGTAGAAGAAGAAGGAGGTTTAAAAGAAGGCAGGAACTGAAAGAGCTATGCAATAATTAACTGAGAATGACTGGTTATATTAAAAATTATATATAATCTTTGCAGCTACAGTTGTATCAGCATGGTTTGCAATGTATAATGTTTACAATTGAGATTGTGGCAGTATGGTTTATTTTCATTTATATAAATGTAAGATTGCCTATGTCATACATAATATTTTAATAACGATGTTTCTTGTTTAAAAAAAAAATGGTTTCAGCTATATGGCTTCTGAAAGTCCATAGGCAAGATTCATTAAATTCCATGTAGGCTCCATGTAGAGCCTACATGGAGTACATCCATGTACATGTCCACAATGTGCTCTCAGCAATGAGAATTACATATTCATGTTGCGTGGTGCACCTAAGTGAGGTTTTGCAGCATGCCCCAGTACTGTTAGCTGTGAAACCTCATAGAACAAGATGGATAATGAATCCATGTACAGGAGAGCACTGATGTCCCGCCCCCATACCTCCCAACCTCTTAATCCAAAATAACAACATATTTTACCATTTAGTACCATCTATCCCAAATGTTTTTTACAACACCACAAATTTTATGAGGAATACCACAAAAATAACAGGCAAAACCCATAAGTATACAGTTTGATTTTCCTCCTAAATTTTTTTAATGCATGGTATGTTTGCGTGGCGTGCCATGGCGTTTGGCAATGCTTACCTCACTTGAGTAACAGGACTACCCATGTATCAGACTTGACCCAAACATTCAAAAATAGAAACAGGATGCTTTCAATTGCTACTCCACTGCACTGCTGGGCATCGCACAGATCCAGTAAGCCACCACCGAGGAATTCCTGGCAAATATTGCCAATCAGAAAGTTCCCAGGAGTCCATCAGCCAGAATGTTCTGGATGTGGGTGCCACTCCTGCATCTCAGGAGGTAACTTCCAGGTAGGCTTTGTTAGATCATCAGGAGAATACTGTTACATTCATTCTGTAATCGTGTATATAGTTTTAATGTGTAGCAGGTTGCTTATTTGGTGGGCGTATTTAAGACAGCTACAGTTTTCAGGTCATTTGAGGTTGTCAGCCACATTCTTGTTAGCATTGCAGTTACTGTTATACTGTTAAATGTGGTGCTGTTGCCATTATCTATCCCTTTACTTTTTCCAGGGCCATCAGGAAACTAGAGAGCTAGGCCTACTGCAGTTGGTAAGCACAATACATTTATGTTAGTAATGTAGAAATATTCCAACATATCTGCTAAAGTGTCCTCTCAGGCCTGCTGTATGGATTGCTGTACTGTCTGCATATGTGTCAACTATACAGATATTTGCAGAATGTCTAGATGTGTGACTCATACCTCTGGGCCATATTTTTGATCAGAGTGATTAAGCTGCAAACTATTGACAGGTCATTATAGAGCACAGGCATAATATAATGACAGATATCACATTAAAATGCATAACATTCATTAATGTCATGGTGAAGCAATACCTGCTATTGTATCACCTTTCTAGGTTTGTAAGGGCAATATGTCACAATGATACCTATTCCTGGGCCTTTGTCCACCCCTTATTCATGGCTTTGTCTACATTCCTTGCCCTAAGAGGTTGAGAGGTATGAATATTTGTAATAGTGACAGCAATCTAAATTGCTTAACATATATTGTGGCATAGTAGTGCAGGTATTAATGTCATCCTGTTTTCCTTCCTTTCATCACAGGTGACCTTGGAAGTAGTTCTGTACCCCCTATACCACCTGATGTCAATGTCTCATCAGACTATGATGAAGATGGTGGCCAAGGTGAGGCCAGCCTGGGGTTGCAGAGGCTGATACTGACACAGAAGATGACATACAGTGATCCCCCCCTTATTATCACCATACACAGCCAGTATGCTTAAGCATACCCAGTCCACTGAGGCCATAGATATTGGACAATTGGAGGACAAAGACATTAACCAGGGAAGTGTGGCTACCACTGCAGCTTCAATGACTGTTGACACTAACCCTAGCCAAACTGCTGGCGAAGTGGCACACAGGCAGATTGATGTGGTGCTCAGAGGAGGCCTGCTGTCCCACCTCAACCTGTTGCAGGTGTCTCATCACGTGTCACTCGATGTATGTTTATGGCTGTCATGGAGGCACAGGCACATTCAGAAAGGAACTCAAGGACAATGCTAAGGGTTATAGATGCAGCACAGTCTGACATCCGTGACTGCTTCCAATGTGTTGTTGATTACCTGAACCATTTGAATGACTTGTTGGAATGGGATGTGTCTGTGAGGGAGAGCAGTGTATTTGTAATAGAATGCACATTGTCTGTGATCTGCTGGGAAGTGATCTTTGGCCTCATAGGCATATGTCAGCAACTACATCTGCTGAGAGTCAACATGGCCATGTCCAATCACACTCCCAGAGTGGCAGTACATCCACTACTCCAGCAGGGACTGTGCTGCCCACACCCAATATAGCAGGACATAGGGTCATGGTCCTGGGCATTCCCATGAAAGGAGCATGTCCAGCAGACATCGGTCAACCTCAGGTAGTAGTATAGCATCTGACCTTGGGTGTGGAGGTGCCAGTGCAACTCCTGGCAGAGCCAGTTCTCATTTTTGGGGGCAGAGATGATGAACTGTCATCTCTACCATGCATGGCTCACAGCTGTCTGACATACAGACATGTAGGGTTAGCATTGAGCTTGGCTGTGTTAATGCAGGCATTCGCATACCAATCTCACATTGAGAGCACCTACAGACACACATGCAGCATTTACATGGTCCATCTTGTATGCTTCACTTGCTTACTCACACACACACACTCGACAACTTTTTGTGTCAGCCTAAGCCTCCTGCCCCCCACACAACACCCTGTGCAAGTGATGATAATTGTGCCACATCTCTGTTCTCTATATTTTGGATTCAGGGATACTAAAGCTATGTGTCTGATGTACAGGGTGAATATCTATATTAATATGATGCTATTACCTCCATTTGTGCTGTTGGCCTGATAATTGTACCTGTCATTTAGACTGTACGTAGCCATTTAGACAGTTGCTAGCATAATACTTTATCTAGTTTTGCTGGCTGCTTTTGTAAAGGCTGTGAATTCTGATAATTAAATGTGTCTCATTAATACATCTAACTTTCTCTTTAAGGATTGCTTAGTACAAATGTATGCGTGCACATCCAAAGTCAACCTATCAGATTCAGAGCTCAGGACTGTATGCCAACACTGAAGACAAATCTCATCAGAATGGTAATACAGTATAATGTCTGTTTTTGCATGGACATCACCATAGGTTCTGGGGTACATAGGATGTGACTTGGGTATTGACCTGATAGTGTTTAGAAGCATAGCTGTTACATCACAATATAATATTAACAGTCATATATAATGCATGCCAAGTTTTGTCTAGCAATGAGCACCCATGTCCAGGAGTGAAGCAGCAGTGATCGATGGCAGATAATGTTTTCACATAAGGCCATCCACCCTGTGCTTAAACAGGGTAATGGAGGTGCTCTGATTGACATGGATTTGAAGCCTACTGCAGAGGAAAGATGACCTTTGAGAGATGTATCTGTCTGTCCAGCATGTCCTATGTATGTCATAGTGTACATTGAGGTCCCTGGAACAGGTGTCGCGAATCCCACATTACTTATGCATGTGCAGCATTATCATCCCATTTTGGTCACAGATAGCCCTGTAAGGCATACATAATCTGACTCAAAGCTATCTATATGATACTACACACAGTGACAGATACATCATTCTGCTCACAGAAGACATATGTTGGTGTCCCTCTGATGTTTTATTACCAGACATGTCTGAGGTCTGGCAAGTTGGTGCAAGTGTCCGATAAAATACATTTCTATGGGAGGTTTATATTCATTTATACAGCTGATTTGGAATGTGTCTAGGGGATTGCTAACATATTTTGCTATTGATGAAATGGCGCTGCTAATCAGATGTATGATGTAGAATGTGCACCTTCCCACAGTACACCCAGGTTGCAGTTGACGTGCTCCAATCAGTACAGAAGTAGGGAATATTGTACTGATGTTTATTTTATAATAAACTGGGACATTTATTATTACCACAGGGTATACTGATGCATTTCTGTGCAGTTCATGTAACACCAATGGCTTTGTCAGCAGTCATTAGTACCACAAAACCTCTGTTTTGTTCAGGGCTTCTGAGACATATATGTCAAACATGAGGGGCCACAGTACTGTCACTTCTGTTACCAAACAGGTGACATGTCTGCTGCTTGAGGTGAAGTCTCATACTGTGATTGAATGTTATTGGCCTGTGATCCAATTTGAAAACCAATTGATAACATAGGATTTGATATTCACCTTGATTAGTTTCCCATTGACAATAAATGTTGGATTGTGTTGAAGGCCTTGGCCATGTTACAATAGGATGTGCGCACATCTTTGACCTTGTGTGTGTCTCTGGTCCCACCAGGTTTTGCAGCCACAAGATACCCTTGAGAACACCTAACTGGAATAAATCTAGTGTTTGGAGGTCACCTATTTCCTTATGTCTGAAATGCATGCTAACTGTAACCATTGCCTGATCGCAGAGCTTGCATAAATTTATGGTTCTTAATTACACTTGTATTTTGCCAGTCATCTCTTATGTGTTTGGAAAATGGTGACTCTATTCCATTCAATGTAGACAACAGCAGTATTCAGACTGTGGTTGAATATTGTGCCTAGGGGAATAGCTCACTGTTGAAGCCCATGAAGAACACAGGCTGGAATTCCATTTGGTCCCATGGAGACTGTGTTCTTACTCTTGTTGAGAGCAGTGATAACTTCCTTATTGTAGATACCACAGCTTGGAGGTAATGTGTCACACATAGTTGGTACTAAGTGTGGTGGTTGCAGGGGGAATCTTTTCAGTCAAATTTGTCTGCTAACAGGTTTGGAAGTTACACTGGGTCAGTGTGTGTGCTACCATACACAGTTTGATTCAACTACATCTGAGTTATATCAGTTTGTAGATGTACATGAAGAAAGCCATCTGGTTATCCCGGGATATGTTGTTGTGTAAACAATTAGCATGGTTGCTCTGTGTGGGTTCTTGAAGGTGTCTTATTTGCATGTTTGTGCTGAGGAGAGTGGCCTTCCACCCCTGGATTCTCAGTGTTGTATTTTTAAACAACAGTTTCTTTCACTTACTGTATAATGTAGTTATGACAGAGATACATAGGTATGGTTTATATTTTCCGAAGGATCTTTGAGCCTGTCAGGCACACTTGTGTGTATACATTTGTATAGATGTGTAGACAGGACATCAGGGAGTAAGGTACTATAGGTATTAGTAACCTTTGTGGAAACTGTGTCTTGTAAGTATTGTAGACCATCCTTTAGGAGTGTGTAGTCACCTTGGATGATGATTTTGAACCTGACTCCGCCATTGGGAAGTTCAGTAACTATATCTACTTCAAAACATAGCACCTTATGGCTGGAACCTTGTGGGATGTAGAATTATTTCTTCCATGGCAGCAAACATGAAAAAAATATATATTTTAAATGTATGCTAATCTGACACACACCCCCAATGAGTTTGGACATCCACAGTGTATAAATTGCCCATTACATGTGTGTTGTTACCTTTTCATGGGTATTCTGTCCATATTTTTGGACTTTTAAATATCCTGGCTTCTGTGTAGACTCCTGTACATGGAAAAGTTTCATGTACACTACAAACATGGACATGGAGTCTACACGGTTGTGTTGAAAGGTGTTAGATTTCTCCACTGTGTAGTTTCGCTTCATTAGCATAACTTTCAGCTACTTATGCTGAAATTTGCATTCCACGAAAGTTTCCATTACCGCTCGTGAATGTGCGTGATTGCATGCCACTACGCAGAGTTTACTGAATCTAAAACTCTCTGCGCCCATGTTCAGCAATGAGCACACAGAAAAAAATGGCCATATAAGCTTTATTGAATTCTCCCCTGTGATTTTTTACTTTTTTTTGTTAAGTCTTTGTGGATGCATTCAAGCCAATAAAGCCAAACCCCACTGAATGATTTAATGATACATATGATATCGCTACTGTGAGAACCTTATTAACAACATCTCATATTTTGTAAATGATGCATTAATGCTCTCCTAGTCTGTTCTTTTTATTTACCTGCCAACTCCCACCTTCTATCTAATGATCTTTACAAACCATCAAAAATGCCTATATGTACCACATCATATCTTTAACTATGAATGGATTATTCACAATATTATGCAACAGTACACTACCATTTCAAGTTTCCTAAACAACTACCGCTTTTTATTTATTTGACATTTGTATGCCAGGAAAGTCCAACTTGGAACAAAGCCAGTTTTCAGTGGAGGCTCGGAAATAAATGCTCCAGACAAATGTCTTTGTAACATGGGAGGAAACTGGAGCACCTGGAGGAAGCTCACACAAATGCAGGGAGGATGTACAGACTCCACACAAAAGGCACCCCAGCAAAGAATCAAACAGGAGAATCTCTTGCTGTGAGGCAACAATTGTTGTACCACTACACCATCTCTCTGCCCACATAATGGTTTTCCTCACTTCCTCTTCTTCCACCCTCTCATCGCTTTGCATATTGCTGTATCCTAAACAAATTACTAAGACAAATGTCACCACCTCCCTTTTCATCTACAGTGAAATGAGCATCTGATTTAATCACAGTGGCCTGTGCAAGAAAACACAGTGGCATAAAAATCTCAGCCATTAATACGTGAAGTCTGTTGAAAAGATACAAACATTATGATGGTTGATGTGTCTCAATGGTCCTGGCATTTAGGGATATTACTTTATCATGACTTACTTGCGGTGGTGGTGCTATGGTAGAGTTGTCGCCTCAGAGTTAGACGTTGCCCGTTCGATTCTCAGTTAGAGCGTCTTCTGTGTGGCGACATGCGTGAACGGGCATTCCTTCATTGAAGGTTGTGTGTTAGGCCCGGCAAGCCAGCACGTAAAACTCTACTGCCAATCATTAGCAGACCGGAGTTCTGCTGTGGCGACCCCTAACTGGGAAAAGCCGAAAGACACAAACAAACTTTATCATGACTTAAGCCAGGTTACGACTTACCAGCCTGCACACTCACCAAACACACAGACACACACACACACACACACACACACACACACACACACACACACACACACACACACACACACAGAAATATGTAAACCCTTCTACTAAAGTACTACTTTTATCTATCTGCAAAACAGGTAAGCGCACGGGTGTTAGTATCACTCTTCTTAGTTCTAAGAGGTCCCAGTGTGACTTGCTAGCCTCTTTCTCCCAACAAAAAATGTAAAGGTCCCAAATGGGTTCATTTTAAGTGACTAGTAAACAATCACCTAAAGACTTTTTGCATAAGTAGCCTCCTACATAGAATCTATAACCCCTCTCCTGTAAGCCCATATATCTGCCATAATGGGGAGTTCCAGATCCTCTTCTTCCTCTAAGGTGCATTCCTTTTAAGTTGCCATTCCCTGAAAAACAGTCTACACTAAGTAGTCTACTCCATATCTATGCTTAACTCCAAGTTTTCTGACTGAACTGTCCCCAGGTGGATATTTATAGCCAACACAGCAGAAATTTCCCTCCGATAATGCAGGTATCCATTTTAATTGGACACAGCTCACACCTCATAGTCTTTACACCCAATTATCACAAAATCTCAGGGACTCTCATTTTATAAATATATGAAAAATCGTGCTATACCTCTGGCACAAATGGACTACCACATATTCTATTTGTAGACAACCTGAGAAGCTTTCCTTAACATTCTTCTCCTACTGCACGATCTCTTAAATTCAATGACGTCTCAGACTTTGCCATCTGAATACCACTTGGCTGTCCCCTCACATCTATTCCTTGTTCAGAGAAAGAGACAAGGCACTGCTTTGTTAAATTATGGAAAGTTCGACAACAATGATTTTTGGCTAATACTTACCTTGATGGATGTAGTGCTTTCCAACAGCTTCATCCATTTTGAAGGCGAATTTTTCAAACAAATCCAGGGGGTAGCAATTGGGGCCAGATGTGCCCCTACGTATGCTAATATAATATTGTCAGCCTGGGAAAATGAATTTATTATTAATTCAAAGTTCAGTTCATGTTGGAAGCTGTATAGGCGCTTTCTTGATGATATGTGTTTCTTATGGGTGGGTACAGATGAGGATTTCCAAATGTTCTACAAACATATTTCCGAATCTACTGGTTTCTTAAAATTCACATTTCAAAGTGATAAGAATGAATTAAAATTTTTGGATGTAAATGTTGGTAAGGGTTTTTTTCAAAGATATTTAGAAAGAAAACGTATTCTAATTCCTACTTGTCCTTTGGAAGTGCACATCTCTGCCATCAGAAGAAAGGGATAGTTAAGGGGCAGTATGTTAGGGTAAGTAGAATGACATCAAGAGAAGTTGGCTTCAATGAAGAATGTGATACTCTTCATAAAATGTTCATTGAAAGAGGATACCCACCAACATTGATTAGAAGTATAGAGAAGGAAGTCAGGGATGAGAGAAAGGGGAGATGTAAACCCATCCTAGGAAGCCGATTTATGGGGGAAACAGCTAAAAGGGTTGTGGATGACTCAGGAAAGGTAAACAATTTTATTATGGATTATTGTGGACAGGCAGTCCATATTAGAAAGATCCTAGAAGAAGAATGGATGAAATTTGGGGAATTATCAGATCTTAGTCACCTATTTAAGGAACCATTGAGATGTACTTACCGTAGAGGTAGAAATTTAAAATCTATTTTAGAAGGTCAAAAAGGTCAGAAAAGGACCAAGAGAACCAACGTAGGCACTTTTAAATGTGGTAAGTGCTCACAGTGCACGTATATTTGTGCAAATAACACCATTTACATTAAAAGTAGGGACATTTTATTAGAGAGTAAGTATTTTGCCAACTGTGATACAATGGTATCATTTATTTAGCTCTATGTAAAATATGTGAAGCATTTTATGTTTGAAAATCCGAAAGGAAATTAAAAAGAAGGATTTACGAACATTATTATGAAATGAGAACAAACAACTCCAAGAATGCCCTGTATAGACATAAAATGGATTGTCCCTCAGCAGTTTATAGTTTCTTTGTTCTAGAAGTAGTTGAAAAAGATATAAGGGGAGGACAATGGGAAACATCAATTGAATACAAAGAGTTACTTTGGCAATTACACTTGGAAGCAAATAAACCTCCAGGATTAAATGATGTTATTTCCATAACCCCAGTTTTAAAAATGAGGGCAGCTAAGCTGTAGATGGTGTAAAAGCTTTTAATATTTATAGTAGATTTTAACATAGGTGCATTTTAAATTTTAAAAAATTTTATATTTTAATCATATCCGTAGATTTAGTTGTTGATATTTATACTTATATTTATACTTGTATTTTCAAATGAATTTTTTGTATTTTTTGTAACTATTTTTAACATCTTAAATCAATTTCTTGAATATTTAGTGTTTTTAATATTGTATATATTGATTTAGAGAAGATGCATTTTTTTAAAGAGAAATTGTGATATAATGAATGGAGTCACTTCTAATTATATAATTGTATGATTTTATATAGGTAATGCCACCTTTACATAAATATTTATTTTTAAAAAGCCTAGGTTTTTAAATGTTCAACTTTAACCAGTAGATGTCGCTAAAGTATTATGAATTTAAGCATTTATGGCAACACTTTTTAGACTAGAATACATGTAATTACATTTTTAAAAATGTAAAAGGATATATGTAGGTTTTTTTAAAGATATGAGTATGTGTCAGGATAATGTATGTTTGTTAGTTATTATTGTATTAAATATGATGCTAGATTTTAATGCAAAGTTCAGTATAAGTTTAGTATACTGTTTGGCTTTTAGTGCTGGCTTGAAATAGTTAATTGTTTTTAAGTGTATGATTGTCAATTAGTGATGTTAATATATAAGGGCATGGGCTTGAGGGCTTTATGTTGTCTGATGAAGTGAAGCGTAAACGAAAACGTACTGTGGAGTGTTTCAAGCGTTAATGTTTTATTTGTTGCACCATTAAATCTACGAGCTATCAACTGCAGCTTTATTTCCTCATAGTGCTTTCTACTGAAGTGAAGACAAGGCACTGCAACTTACTAAAACTCTTGAGTCCAAGGAGAATTAGAAACATTACACAATCTTAAAGAATGCAGGCATAAACAATGCAGTAATATAAAAAAAACATCTTTCTCATGCAAGAACAAATGAGTACACTCAAAAACCATAAAGACCTGTGGTGCAATATAAATTATCTCAGAGGGAGAATCAATGCTTCCCAAACCATAAGCCTGAAAACTGATGGATACTCTTTCATTAACCTAAACTTAGGAGCTGAGGCTTTCTTAAAATACCTTGCAGTCCTTTGTCAGCTGCTCCCTTTTCTCAATTTGCTCTCCATGGCAACATATTTCAGCCTACAATGTCATCCTTTATCTTCATCTGCCCATTCCATCAAAATATAAAACACTAACAAACTTATTAGAATGACCCCTGTTTGGGCAATAAGAGGCCAGTACTCTGATTCTTAGATGCATAGGTTGATAATAGGCAAGCAGTCACTAGGACCATTAACAGCTTATCTAAATGTCCCCTTAAATTTCTGTGCAGTTTGAAAGTGTCCACTCCCTTTGTCTAGAAGGGCTACACAGGATCCCTGGAGAGAATTTACAACTACACATCCAGTTACTGAGCTTAACTTAGAAAGCAGCCTATTTGATATTTAGGAAGATTTTGTTCCATGATAAGCCTCAAATGAATTAGATTAAGTACCTACCCCACCAATAAGTCTTTATTTGTTAAAGTACATTGAGATTATTGGTACCAGTGTTAGAGGAGCTATTTGGTTCTGCAGAGATGCAGGAGGTCAATAGACCAGGGTATTTCATAGCTAAAAAACAAAGCAAAGGTGACCATAAGGTGGTTAGTAAAACAAAATGAGGGCTCTCAGTATGTCTGGATTATTAAGGGCTACTAAGGGACATGAGATAAGTGTCCTTTTTTCATTAAGAATCTCTGGAGCCTTTCCAGTTGCGCAATATGCTTAGAAAGTTGCATATTAAAAGGAACATTATATTCAATGATGGTCCTTCTAAGGGATTGTATCAGAAATGTTGTCAATGTGAAGATAGGCGATGTGACTGGAGTGATTACTGTCCATGGCATCAGTGACCTTTCTGAACAAGTTTCCAAGGATAAGGAGACAGGGTCTGCCCTAGACAAAGCCAAATTAGTTTTGTTCAAGGGTTAGGGAATTACCACTATCTGTATTACAAGCCTGGATATGATGTGCTACATAGACTTACATACAAAATTGGGGCAACTAATGGGCCTATACTTAACTGGATCAGTGGTCTGGCCACTCCTGTATAGTAAGATCACAGTAGCCATTTTACAAACATTAGACATGCAAGCTGTAGAGAGGCTGAGATTAAAAAGGTTAAGGAGATGTTCAGCCAAGCTGTACATAGCGTAAGTAGGCTACCAAGTATATTATCAGCGTCCATGAAAGTGGTATTTTTAGCTTAGGGTAAAAGTGACAGAACATAGTCAATGGTAATTTTATGGGGTAGTTTGACAACTGGGAGGATAAATTCACCTGCTAGGATATTTTCTGTTTCCTTGGGATCCATCTGGATAGTATGATTGCAGGCAAGTTAGGAATATAACTTGTTGTTACTTCTTAGTTTACTGACACAGGTAAAGAAGGATTTATAGTTACCTTTGGTGAAAGCTACTAATATGAGTTCATACTCAGCTTTGTACTTTTTAATAATACATTTAAGACTGTTCCTTACCTGTTTCACCACTTTTATTTATTTATTTATTTATTTTTAGGTGGGAGATTGATATTTATTGTATGAATTATCATGACTATTTTATTTGTTTTGTTAAGCAACCTGTTGGTATGAGTATTCCACAATATAGACTTGTTTTTAAATTTTCCATCATAATTTGTGCTGATAAGAATGGACTTCAAAATGCAACTATTAGGTGTAATTAGGAATCAAAGATGTAGGTGGAAGCTTTTCTGTGTGGTTAGCATGTTGCATGTCACTTTGGAATTTATTTAGGTCGTCTATGAGTTGAAGCAGATTTGTTTTTGATAAATTCCTATTGACAGTGGCATTTGCAGTAAGAATGCCGCCAGTTGTAAAGATGCAGATGATGTATTTGTGGACAGATGTAACCATAGAGGGGCAGACATGGAATGAGATGAAAGAAGGAGACATTTTGTGAGAATACTATTGAGGATATTTGATCCTCTTATTGGAACATTGACAATTTGCTTAAGAGAGTTGTACTAACAATCTAGGAAGTATTTGGCATAATTGCTATTTTTAATATAGGTTTGTTATTTGATGGTTGGATAGTTATTGTCACCTAGTAGAGTAGTACTAGAATGGATAATGATTTTATCTAAATGATTTAGTTAATTACTGTGTTCAACAGCAGACATGGAAGGTGATCCATAGTGAGCAGTGATAATGTAGATTGGTTTATTCAGTATAACTTAAACCTCTCAGAATTCTAGGTAGGGTCATGTGGAATTTGTTGTGAAATAATTGGGTCTGTGATAAATGTAGATACTCGCCTACAGTTAACAGCTGGTCTGGAGGTATAACAGGGGCTGAAACTAGGTATAGCGGGAAGTTCTCACTACAATGAAATTATTCTCTGTAATTATACAGTTATGTGTTTCAGTGTTTGGAGGGCCATGAATTCAGGAATCTGTTTGTTTAGACTCCCAGTGTTGAGGAAAGCCACCTTAATATAAAATAATTAGAATTCATCAGGTGGCTTCTGCCTCAAAAGGCACTACTGTGGGTAGCAAACATTTATTCAGTATATAAAGGGTATGCTGAGAGAGTTCCACTTCATTCCCAATTAAGGAGGAAGACTTGTTGAGCATCTCCTCCCATGCTGACATATGTTGACATTGAATCCCCCTAGAATGACAATAACTACTCAGCTAGTGTGGCATCCCTTTTAGTAATGGCAGGATACTTCTAAAGACTGCTTATTTCCAGCCCTGAAGCATGTGCATAGCAAGCTCCATTATGTGTCTGCATGTCCATCATAGTACAATACCTAAGGTCATTCACCTGTAAGTGAGCTACCAACAGGCCTTTAAAGCTTGTGATACATTTTTGCCACCGCTGTTACACACATTAATAAACTATCTCCAACCTCTGGTAGTAACTCCCCTCAGTTATAGCATTACTTAAGCCTACCCCCATTTTCCTCTGTAATTGCCTTTTACTCCTGCTTCCCTACTACTTACATTAAGAACAGCTTTTGAATAGGTCATATCCACCCAGCTGAAAGCCTGACCAAATTCCAACTGTGTTCTGCATGAATAACAATACAGATATAGGAAGGTTTTTTTTTTCATACCTGCTGCCCTGAATAATAACAATTTTCATCTGCAGTAAACTGCCTTTGTTAATTTTAGCAAGGACTTTTATTCAGTGAACCATCTCCCCTGTTTTACAGGTATTCAAACCCATGGTCTAAACCGGTCTCTAATAAGCTGTTTTACAAATACTTAGAAGAAAGTATTAGATGAGAGCTAATGAGCGTTGTTAAATGGCAAATACTCCCAAACGTTCCCATGCATCGGAGATGTCCTTAGAGTCCTTGCAAGGTTCATCTTAATCCCCATGCCTTCTTAATCTTTTTTTTTTTCAGCTCCAGTTTTATCTGTAATCACTGCTAGTGCATCAAGCTATGTCGATAATATGTTCCTAATCAGGTCTGGTCCCTCATCTTGTTAGCTGTGACATCAAACAGGATCTTTCTCTTCTCTCTATTTATTTTATTAAAATGTAGTTTACACTAATGTAAATGAAACCAATGCCATGCTGTATCAGAACCATCCAAGAAGAAGCCCAGTTCTTTCTGAATGGGGAACTACTGCTTTCTCAAGTGAAGAGCTTGAAATGTACATTGCAGTACACAGTAATTATCCACATTTGGTAGAATCATCTCAGTGGGCAATCTCCATGGCTGTGCTAAATGTTAATAATAGGAAGCTACTATTGCTAATTAGCCATACACTCTCCCCCAGAAATGCCTGTAGGAAGAGATTTATGCAGCCAAGCGATTCAGAGAACTGCTCTACTATGAAAATCAGTACAATCAGATGTGTTAATTATCATCATCAAAATGCTGCATTTTGCCATTACAGCCAATGGCAGAGATTCATTGCAGTTAAGGTTAAGGAAGATCAGTGAAGGCATACTGGTGGGGGTGGTGTGAATATGGGAATGTGTATGGCAGCATGTGTATGTATCCATAGGGGTATGACTGGTCTCAGATAACTGTGTGTGTGTGTGTGTGTGTGTGTGTGTGTGTGTGTGTGTGTGTGTGTGTGTGTGTGTGTGTGTGTGTGTGTGTGTGCACACGAGTGTGTGTACGAATGGACATGTGTGTGTATGAATGTCTGCCTGTGTGTGGGGGAATGACCAAAGGGGGTGTCTGTGCCAATGAAAAGTGGTTACTATTGACAAAAAAGGGTTGTTTAGCACTGGCAGCAATTATGTGTAATTCTGAGATATGTAAATTAGATAATAATGAGTTTTTCTTCATTGCTACTAAACATATCTCTGAATCATATTTTACAGGACAGGGTAAACTGTACCTTGCAGAGGTACTATATTATGCAGGAATATTATTTCTGAGTCCCAAGGATAGTCTTTATCTCTGTCCTGTCGCAGTACCACTCAAATATTACTAGAATCCAGGTTACCTTAAACAAAACCTGTGAACTTATGGTCCATTCCTTACATAAGAAACACTGCTATAATACCCTGTAATAGTCAACTATATCCACATCCATCACAAACTGAACGTCATTCTTTAATCATCATCCTCCTCAAATTCCTTTACTGATGATACTGTTCCTCTGTGAAGAAGGCATTAACTTCATGGTCAGTCTGTTGTTCCCTGTGTTCCACACATGCAGACTTTAATTTTGTATCTAATTGCCCAACTCAAACACTCCTCAGATTACCATGCCTTCACAGATCACAGTGCATGGAATGATATTTCAAACCCTACTCACAGCCTTCTTACCTTGTATTCCTTCCCGTCTGAACTAAGATTATATTGCTTAATTTGGTCTACTTGTAAAGGGTAGTGAAGTGTAACCTGACACCTAGTCTGTTGCAGTGCATGGAGTGCTGAAATTGTACTCCAATATTGGGAAAAGGGTAGGCTTATTAGCAGCTTCCTTAGCATGATTTTTCAGGAAAAGTTTTTTCTTTCAAGATTCACTTTGTTGACTGCCCTAGTTCATCATAGCATCTTCTCTAATGTGATTACATTTCTTATTCCCTATTTCCAACCTCTATTGCTTCTAACTTTGTGTCTACAGTTTTACTTTCAATCTGTATTCATGTTATTTTTCTCTTCATAAGATCTTAATATTTTATGTTGTATATGTTATGATTTCTATTGCTATCTCATTTGCACGGTATCTGTTCTGTATTTATTTTATTTGTCATTTCTGTTTTTTTAGCTGTAACCTGATGATGGCTGTAAAAGGACCCATGCAGTCCAGTCCATCTACCTACTCAAAACAAACAAAATAAGTAACTGCATCCCATTCAGAACAGAAAGGGAAGCACAGAAAGAGGAAAGGCAACCAGAATATTTACTAAAAATGCCTTTATCAACAAGATAGTTGATGGTACAGAACAGCCATAGGTATGTCACTGGAGGATTGCTTCACTACATGATGCCTTCAGCGAAGTTGGCATTGACTTTAGCCCCAGGGTTGGAGGGACTACATATGTTGCAACACGTTTATTGAAGAGGTAGTAAAGAATCATAATATGAATAACACTGCCTTTTCATAATGTCATTCTGATGACCTAGACAAATATTGTGCCTTCATCAATGAGTCCACTCTAAGAAAAACAATATCACTGACAGAAGAAGGATCAAATGAAATTCAGTAGACAAGTCTAGGCACTGGTGTTACTGGCACCTCTTCTAATAACAAGGATCCCGTGAAAGACCCATGACCAAAGGACAATATTTCATATGCCTTTTTTAATGGGTACCTCTTATACCTATCACTGGAAGTTAAAGAATTTGTTGAATATTACTAGATCTTATGTGGGATTAGTATGTGTTGGTATGTCCTGGAGACAGTAAATGAAACTTAGAAACCTAAATTTAAATGAAGGTTTTGCATAATTAAACCAGCTCGCCCAGCCAAAAAAGGATAAACAGGATCTGACAGAAGTGGAAGATGCTTAGAAGTAAAAATCCACCACACATTAATTTACAGCCTTTGTATCAAACATTTTGACACTACTCAGCATTGCTGATGCTATAATCAAGCTTCCGTCTTTCAGAAATAGTTTTTTTCAGAGTCATGGGGATACAAAAGAAAAGCTATGGATGCACAAGTTCTGCTAATGATGATCAGAGGCATAATCCAGTCAAAGTTACTCATCATCCCTGAGGATTTTTCAAAATAAAACTGGAGAGAAAACAGTTATGGAGAACCCTGCACCTCACCCAGCAACAGGAAATATCAGATACATTTAGTAGAAATGCTCTAACAAATTATCTTAACAAAGAAAAACAGTATAGGCAATTTTAGAAGGTTACTGCTTATAAAGCTGACATGAAATACAGAGAGGTGGTAGCTGGAATTTTGTACAGGCACGTGGCTGTTTTTAGTAGCGATCAGAGAGCTTAGGGCTGGTTAAATGACTCACTCAGAAACTCTGTGAATGCTGGTAGTGATTACAGTATGATAGCAGCTTATGTAGGCTGCAAATTAGTCACAGTTCATTATCTTAAGAATTCAACCACTCTGTCAGGTGCCCTATTGTACAGCAAATCTAGACTATGAAATGCTGGGAATCAGAAATGTTTAGCTCAGAGGAGCTATAAGTTGCTAACGATCTTCAAGTCGGGAGTTTGAGTTCATTATACTGCATTTTCAAACTCTGAGATTCCCAAAAAGTTATTTAAAGCATTCACTCCAGTGGAGCTCAGGAAGTTTGTACTGTAACTTCCAATGGGTGGAGCCTAGGCCTTTTGACAGAATCAAATTACGTCTTCACACTTCAAACAAATGTTCATATCACTGGAACCATAGGGGTTATGAAAGAAATATAAATTGCAAACCCTTCAGCATAAATTATTTTTATACTAGTGGTATTCTTTAGGTTCTAGGTCTTAAGCTGAATTTTATAAGTCACAATAACTATTGCATTTGTAATATTTTGCAAACAACTTACAATATCTCAGCAACCACTCAAGTTACACATATACTGTCAGCAGTATTTTATTCATCTAGCTGAGAGCTTTCATATGAGGCTAAGGAGTTCTGTCTGTGCTACTTAGTTGTTGAGATATTTAAAAAATGTGAAAATTATATCTCATACCTCTTAACCTGGAAACATCAAAAATCTGGACAAAAGCCTATGAAAAATAGGTACAAATCTGTATGCTGATTAACATAAAATTTGCATACATGATTATGTAACCTCAGCCACTCTGATGGAATTGTGGGATATCAACTTTCAAATGCAAACTGAAGAACAGACAACCAAAATATGGACCCAGACACCCAGACCCTGTAGAAAATGGCAACCATCTTCCTTTAAATGTGTAGTAATGATGTTCACTGGGATGGGAGAAGATTATGAACCTGAGGATATTGTTTTCGGTGACTTGCAGTATGTAGTTTTATGGTAAAAGTAGGACATTTATTGGTAGGCAATATTCTAATTTTAGCAAAAGAATATTATTGTTTGCTAGGACCTCCAAAAGTAATTTTTCATGGCCTACTGATCAGTGGCGTAGCTACAGTTTGTGCCGCCTGGGGCTATCCTGTCTTTGAGTTTGCCACCCTTCCCCCCTCAGAAAATCATGGCTACATCAACAATCTGGGTGGCAACTCTCAGATATGCTCTGAGCTGGTGCAAAATGGCACAAAATACACTGAACCCACTGACATTACCAACATCCTGGCGGACAGGTTCAGTGCAAACTTTACCCCTCCTTCCCCCCCAAAAGAGCCAGTGTCTATCCCAGAAGAATGCAATCCCCCAGACATCACAGACACACAGGTGAAAGCAGCCCTCTCCAAGGTAAAAATCACAGCATCAATGGGACCGGATGATATCCCGGGCTGCGTCTTACACGAGCTCCAAAATGAACTAAACCCTCACATAAATTCACTGTTCCAACTCAGTCTTAACACAGGTTATGTACCCAAAGAATGGCATACAGCAATAGTGATCCGCTCCACAAAGGTGGCGCCACAACGGATCCAGGGAACTATCACCCTGTAAGCCTGACTAGCCTGCTCTGCAAGGCTATGGAGCGCATCATCATGGATCTCATAAACAAAGACACTGGGAACCTCCAAACACTGCACCCTACCCAATTTGGCTTTGTTAAAGGCAGATCTTGCCTCTTAAACCTAGTTGACTTCTTCGAAATAGTTACCAAAGCCATAGATGAGGGAAAGGTAGTCCACACAGACTACCTGGACCTCGCAAAGGCCTTTGATACAATACCCCACTCTGGCATCATAAATAAGCTTACCAGCTTAAATATTAACCCATATGTCACAAGATGGGTTGCAAACTGGCTCTGGGATAGAACTCACATGGTCAGAGTTGCGGGTGCCATGTCCGACTCTAAACCGGTTACAAGTGGCATCCCACAGGGCTCAGTCCTGGGACCCCTCTTGTCTGGTATATACTTCTCTGAGATACAGGCAAACACGGGAGGACTGTGGCTTACCAAGTTCGCAGATGATTGCAAACTGGGAGCCATAATAGACTCTCTGTCTGACAAAAGCATCCTCCAGAAGGGCCTTACGGAGACAGATACCTGGTGTCAGAACCATGGCCTAAAGTTAAATGCCAAAAAGTGCATTGTCATCCCCTTTGGGAAAAACAAAGTGCCCACAAACTACCACATAGGAGGTAATCCACTAAGTACCAAAGAAGTAATTAGGGATCTGGGGACCCAAGTAGATAGTAACCTATCCTTTGACAATCACATTGCCAAAGTGGTTAGAAAAACCTTCTATATATATCTAATCACAAAAGGGTTCACATCTAGATCAAGAGAGGTCATTGTGCCCCTCTACTCATTGCTCATCAGGCCCATAATTGAGTACAATGCCCCATTTGGGATGTACCTTACCCGACACCTGCAACAGCTGGAGGGACCTCAAAAGTACCTCCCCAAGAGGATCGTGGGCCTCAAACAGATGCCCTATGCAGCTCAACTAAAGAAGCTCCTGCTCTACTCAGTTGCTTACCGCCTACTCAGAGGCAATCTCTGCCTGATGTTCAAGACCACGTCTAACCCGGAATTGTTGGACATGCTCCACTTCAAGAAAACCAAATCCATTAGAGCTACACGCTCCAGGGATTTCAACCTTAGCACAACAATAAACATGACATGCTGGAGAGATAGATTCATATCCCAAAGGCTTCCCTCGCTCTGGAATAGAATCCCAGTCCATGTTAGGCAGCGCCCCTCGCTGACCCTCTTCAAGAGAAATCTTGATGAGTGGATGGGAAATCGTAAATTTACTCCTGGGATCACTTCTATGGCCCTGCTAGACAGAGGCTCAGGAATCTAGTCTAAAAGGGAGGCAAAAGCCAACATTCTGGCTAGGCTTATAAATGCCCTATGGCAGATAGCCTAGTATCTATCTATGAACCTATGAATGGGGCCTCCCCATATACAACCCTCCCCCCTGCAGCCATTCCAATGTCCCATTACTTGGTTATTTCACTCCATTTACCATAAACACTGTAATGTGCATACTGCTTTACTTCTACAATGATTTGGATTTCATTTAAAAGTTTTATTTTACATTTTACAGCACAAACACTAATAGACATATGCTAAACAAAGCAATGCAGTCTCACAATGAAAATAGACTTAGCATTAAAACTTCTCTGCTCTCAAAACTCACATTCATTGAAACAGCATTGAAATCCACATTCAAAGAAGATACATCTGGCCAGTGGCAGATAAAGATTACCTTTGGGCATTTTTCAAATCACAGGCCCCTTGCACATAAAACATACATGTGTTCTTTGATATACATTCCTGAATGTATTAAATTATATTCCTTGTATAATGCAGTACAGTTGTTAGTCGGCATTTTAAATTTATTGTTTTGAACATCTTTTCAGTAAACAATGAAACAAAATGTATGCACCAATAATGACAAAACTGCCCAATTTAGAACATTTCCATCATAAAAAGTCTACTCAAACTTCTACAATCCACCAGTATCAGTAAATATGTACAATCTCTGCAGAAGTAAGAGTCATCTAAGTCATTTCACATTAAAGAGATCTGTAACTAATGAAGAGGTTGCTGCTAGCAAACAACTTTATATTTCATTGTTTCATCTACAAATAAAGTACTTGTTGCCCTTAAGGAATAAATTGCCTATGTTGCATTAAAAAATGATAAGCTAGTAATATTGCAATAGGGAATGGATGGCAAACTGATAATGGGTTTTTAGTTACTAGTTATCGCTGCCAAAGAGGACATTCTCAGGACTGCAGCATCCACCCCCTTTAAAAGTACAACCCAGTACAGTATCAGTAATGCATCTACATACTGTAGGAGTAGAACCCACAGCCTTCTGTATCAGAATCAAGTATTTAACCTGTTATACTATTAACAATGCAAGCAGACTCACAATAAGCAGCACTAAACCTTTCTTCCCCTGAAACTCTCAACTCCTTTTAAAATACACTCAACACTCGACACTCAACTGTATCTCTCAACTTTGCAGCAGAAGAAATTTGGAAAATGCCAACATTTATTGGGTGAGAACAAAAGCCCAAAAACCAGGGACACATTTTAAACATTGCTTGTATAATCTTGTATAATGTTGGAAAGTTGCTAGAATAAAACATTGCATAACCACCATGCATTTCGCAGGACCCTGTATACTAAAATCAGAACAATATACCACTCTGCCAAATCAGTAGTTTACTGAAGGATAGGAGGACTGAAACTTAAATGGCTATCATTTAGTGAATACAGTTCTCACCATAGCTCTCACCCTCTTAGCACAAAACACCTGGACAAAGCCAACAATGGGGGAATACAGCCCCAAAATAGGGACAAGTTTTAAATACTGATCATATAAACTTAGAAAATTGCTAAAATAAAAGGTTTTGTGTTACCATTTATTTTCTGAAGAATATGAAGTCTGAAATTCAAATGCCTGTCATTATTTAGTGAATTCAATCCTTCACTGATTTGCCACAAAAATCCAGAAAACCACTAATTTCATGGAGAACAGCACAAAAATATGAGGCAAAAATCTGGAAAGTGGTGGAGGGTAGGGAATTCAGGCTATTGTTATTTGCACCCAAGGTACAGGGTTTGAGCCTGAGTAGCTCTAGCCACCAGGTATATTCAACTGGGGAATTTCACACACACAAACACACACACACACACACACACACACACACACACACACACACACACACACACACACACACACACACACACACTCACTCTACGGTGCCAAGTTGCCAGCCTGACACACACAAACTCTACGGTGCTGAGTTGCCAGGCCAACACACACACTCTCTACAGTGCCAACTTGCCAGCCCACCACACACAGACTCTACGGTGCCAAGTTGCCAGCCCGTCACACACAAACTCTATGGTGCCTAGTTGCCAGCCCAACACACACAAACTCTATGGTGCCGAGTTGCCAGCCTGAAACACAAACTCTATGGTGCTGAGTCGCCAGCCAAGTACACACAAACTCTACAGTGCCGAGTTGCCAGCCCGACACACACAAACTCTATGGTGCTGAGTTGCCAGCCTGACACCCACAAACTCTACGGTGCTGAGTTGACAGTCTGACACCCATTCCCATTCACGTCCGCACCTACCTGCATGTCTTTAGATGTCATTTGACCATGGGAAGGACATGCAGACTCCACACAAAAGGAGCTCCAGCCCAGAATTGAATGGGAAAACCTCTTGCTGTGAGGTGCCAATGCTAACCGCTGCACCACCATGGTACAGCTTGCTCAGCACAATAATAAACTAAAATACCTCTGGACAGCTTCCGTAAAATACCTCAGCAGCATAACCATTTCTGTTTCCTTGTTCCATTCTTGGAACCACCATTAACAGCCTCTCTGCTTACCTCTAAAGTCCAAACAGCTTCTTCGGTTCCTTCTCAGCACTGTAGCATAATAATAAAATCCTCAGCTTGTTCCATTCCTGGAAACACCAGGCTTGGTTGGAGCAGCCCAAAATGCTTGTATGCATGTTATGCTGAGCCCTTGAGTTCAATTCTGATAGGCTGGCAGGCTGTTCACTCAGATGACTTCATCACTCACATGATGATGTCAGCTATAAAAAGTGAAAACAAAATTAAAAAAAAAAGCCAGGAAATTTGGAAATTAAGGGGTGCCAACTGAATCGTAGCACTCCATTATTTGGACCTCAAAATGGGTAAAAAGCAGAAAATTCAGTACAGTTGAGAGGTATGATATCTATATAAATTAATATAATAAAAATGACAGTTAATTTCTCTTTACCTGCACTAGACAGAGGTCAAAGATTAATGCAGTTGAGTTTGCCATTGTGTAAGCTTTAAGAAGAAATCTTGTAAAACCTTGTACATAGCATGATTTTGGAATTATTGATGCAAATATGAACAAGCAATATTTGATGCCTAGAGGTGTCAGTAGGAACTAACTGCAGATGCACCTGGAGATGTCACTCAAATGTAATGAATTCAATATGACTATGCCTAAGGTAGTTCT